>NW_006159479.1:2667242-2668397 GCF_000334495.1 Tupaia belangeri chinensis | reverse complement strand
TGGCTGCTCTGTCTGGAAAGCACATTCTGAAGTCAACAATGAGGTAGGTCTCCTGGCTTGCGAAGGCATGCTGAGAAAAGAAAAGGTCCCTCCCTAGGGAATCTCTTCAGGATGCCTGGCTTGATAGCAGTATTGCAATACCAAGATATTATTGATAGAAATGGTCAGTAGAGGGACCAGCAGTTGGCATAATGGCTATGTCACTGGACTCCCACGTAGTCGACTGCAGTTTGATTCCCGGACCTGGTGGCTTAAACTCATACCGGGCAGGTGTACGTGCGTGCTCAAGGTCCCGAGAGGAGAATGGAGGAGAAGGGATTGAGGCATGGCCATCCCCCTGGGGGATGATTTCTTGCTTTGTGTCTCTCTGTCTTTCTGGTGAGTGCATGTGCCCTATAGCAAAAACCTCTACAAAAAAAAAAAAAAAAAAAAAAGGAAAGAAAAAAAAGAAAAGAAAAAGGAAATGGTCAGTAGCAGCTACCCAGAATTTGAGGAATAATACAGAGATTAAGGAAAGTGCAATGGTAGAGTGAGTGAGCACAGAAAAAAGATTAAGGGGAAAGAATGACCCTATCATCCACACACATGGCCCCATCCTGGCCACCCAACACTGTCTTATTTAGGCGTAAACTTCTGGAGGCTTATAAGGACTTTTAGAGCACGATGATACCATTTCAGCATAAGAGTACAATGGATAGTGTGTGAGCACAAAGACCAGATCTGCAGGGATGTTGTCAGATGCTACATCACCATATTTGGAAAAGGGATCTTGATACCTTCCTTCTAGCCACACTACATCTTATAACAAGTTTATAGTGACATGAGTATATTAGTTATCTATTGCCATATAGCAAATACCCCAAAATTTAGTGGCTTAAAAATATATTTATTATTGGGACCAGCAGTTAGCATAATGGCTATGTCGCTGGACTCCAATGTGGTCAACCGCGGTTCGAGTCCCGGACCTGGTGGCTTAAACTCACACTAGGGACATGTGCGTGCGTGCCCAACATCCCAAGAAGAGAATGGAGGAGAAGGGATTGCGGTGTGGCCATCCCCCCTGAGGGCTGATTTCTCGCTTTCTGTCTCTCTTTCTCTCTCTGTCTTTCTGGCAAGTGCACGTACCCTATAGCAAAAACCTCTCCAAAAAATAAT
>NW_006159479.1:2625878-2667035 GCF_000334495.1 Tupaia belangeri chinensis | reverse complement strand
TATATATATATATAATAAATTAAAAATATATATATGTATTATCTCCCAGTTTTTGTGGGTCTGAAGTCCAGGCAAGGCCTACCTATGTTCTCCTCTGGAGGTCTCTCAGCAGGCAGCAGTCATGGTGTCAGTTGGGGACAGAGTCTCATTGAAAGGCTTGAAGTCTCATGGAAGTATACACTATTATGCTCACATATGTAGCTGTTGGCAGGATTCAGTTCCTCAAGGCCCATTTGACTTAGGGACTCAATGTCTTGCTGGCTCCTACTTGGATTGGCTGGGACCCGTCCTCTGTTCCTTGTTATGTAGGCCTCTCCAGTGTAGCAGCTTGCTCCGTCAAAGCCAGGAAAGGAGTCTGGTAGCAACATACAAAATACAATATTTTGTAAACCAATAATTGAAATGACATTCCATCATCTCTTTCTTATTCTTCTGGTTAGAAGCAAATCACTAAGTAAAGCTCACACTCAGATGAGAGATATTTCCATGAGTGTGTAAACACCAGAAACCAAGATCATTGGAGTCTTTTTAGAGGTCTTCCTTAACACAAAGGTCTCTCCTTGGATACCCCAATTCAGTTCATTGAGGCTAGTGGTCAAAGGTATCAAATGGATCCTCGTTTTCATCTACATCTATGTCATCAGGGTCAAAGTTGTCTAATGGCTAAGTGGAGTGGTGGCTGGTAAGAAAAATATTAAAGAAAAAAGAAAAATATTAAAGAAGTTGGAACATACAAAGAAGAAGAGAAAAAGGTGGTGTGGAGATAAAAGGGGTGTGGGATCATCGTGAATCATCAGAACCATCTAACATCCCACTGCCAGTGTTTGGACTTAGAGGGAGGAGAAATTAGGTGCAATAGGGCTCTTTCTGACTCTACCACAAGCCCTCGACTTTATCCTATCTTCCAGACCCCAAGACTAAAGAAGCAACCTTTAACTCTGTGGAGATAGTCAGGCTGCAAGGGAAGCTATATTTAATATAGCCCACATAGCAGTTCAAAGTTGACTTTCAAAATCTGACCCATTCAGAGAGAATAAGTTACCCAATCGGTAGAAAAGTCAGTACCAGGAAACTAAAAACATGTAACTCCCATATGTTCTCTACATATCCATGGCCAGAGGACTTATAACCATGGGAGACATGGTGGCTTAAGAAAACCAAGTTATTGGACTGAGAACAGGTAACAGGTCCTACCTAAATTTCAGCTACTTGCTTCTCTTCAGAGAAACATTGACTAAGGTGATAAGACAGAATTTTTACTCACAAAACATCTAGTAGTGACCTTTACTAAATGAAGTGGCAGTAAGTATGACCCCACTTGACTACCACGCAAGTTTACCAGTGCCCCAATAAGGAGTAAGGTTGTGTTAACAATGACAAGCTAGGGTAATGTTCCTCTGAAGGCATTCCCCACCGCCTACTTACCTAGCTTTAGGCTATCTTCATATCTGGTTGGTTATTTGTCAAGCTACTTATTGTTATTTATACTGTTTGTCAGAGGGGACTCCAAAAGGAATAAAAATTTTGTTTTTCAGGAAGTTTGGGGTTTCTGATCTCAGAAGTTATTAATAGCTTTCATGTTTTCTACCCTAAAACAGAAGCTTCAAAGCACCTCATTGACAGACTGACAAAGGGGAGGTGAATTTAGTAGGGTGTTCCTAGGAGGAAGGAGGTAAGGGTTAATGCAGGTATAAGATTGAGAAGGAAGAGTTGCTGTTAGGTAGCAATAACACCAATGACTTGAGACAAGGGATGTAAAGATGGGTTCATTAAGTGGGCGAGTCCTATTTGAAAGTCCTCTAGGAAGCAGTCAGATTTCTTAAGAAATGAAATGATGTTTGTTGAGATGACTATCCATCAAACTCCATTATTTTAGGCGCTACAGCAAAACATGACTTGTCCAGCCTTTGTATATTTTTTTGACAGTAAATACAAAGCTAAATAGGCAAAAGGCCTAATAATGACTAATGTTGGATAATTTCCTACTCTTTAAATTGACAGTTTTGAGCCAGATTTAATTTAGTTTAAAAACCCTTAAGTACTGCTTATTTTAATGCTGTGGAACAAATTTGTGCTTTTATGTACACTATCCCATTTATTTTTTACAATGATTCTAAGCAACCATCATTATTTCATTTCACAGAAGGGCAACTTGAGAGACAATTTGAATCTGTTGACTCATATACCTGGAAAAAGTCTGGAAGGAAGGCGGCCTCAGAAAGCAGGGATAATGCCATGGCTCAGTTAATGTCATCAGGATTCACTAGCTATCCATTTTTTGGTGCTAAACATTGTAAGACTTGGTGCCTGGCTAGTTACAGCTATATCCTCCAAGTTACAAGTGCAGCAGAAAATGAACAGCCTCTCCCGCTAATCCCTTCAAAAGTCCCATCATACCTTATTGTCTCTATTTGAGTCCTGTGCCTATTCCTAACCAAATGCCATTGCCAAAAACATTGAGTTATCTTTTTATTTTTATATTTTTTGCCAAGTCTGAGTTACATACCATCCTTCAAATAAGAATATCAGAAAAAGGCAACTCTACTTGTATATGGACTGAAACTGAGAATGGAATTAGCACCTCAGAGGGCAATAGAAGGAAAAATTGTAGAAGGTGAGTGAATGTTGGGTGATAAAATAAAAATAAAAAATGAATAGATGTCTACTACAGCTCTCTCTCACTGCTCCATTCCTGCCTTTTTGTCCAGAGCGATGCTATTGGTTGAAGCTCAGCACAGCAGGAGGAATCCTGAATTTGTGGAGGCCAGGGAGGAGAAAGGGAGTGGAGCCCAGGACGGGAGCTTGAAGTGTGGGGTACAAGGATGGGTGAAAGTACCCACAACCAGGTGGATAGATTATCCACTCACCTGACCTTTCAGTGTCTACCTTTCTCATTTTAGAGCCTTTTACTTTGATTCCATATCAGTTACCATCATATTCTAGAACTTATCACTGGGAATGCCTATACCTTCTGAAAAATGCAGTCTGGCATTCCACCCATCATCCTTTTAGCTTATGCCCTCAGGAGGTCAATTCTTTAACCTATTCAGAAGTTACAAGCCACTTTAATTTTCTCCCTATCCATCCAACAATGATTTTCCTTAATTTACTCCCATTCTAAGAAATACTTCATAGTTCACACTCAACCACAATCCTGTATAACTCCATTCCAAACAGCCCAATCTTTAATCTTTTGGGTCTGGCAAAATCCAACTCTCTACCTTTTCTAGACCTGCCTTCTAAAAAGGGGCTGTACACTTGGTTAAAGTCACACAATTAGGCATATTGATGCCACCATTAGTTTATCATCTATAGCTAATGGTCCAGTCCAACATTGTCCAAAGACAATCTATTCACTCCTCTAGTGATTACTTTGTACTGACAGTCTTCTAAGCACTTGAGATAGACTAGGGAGAAAACGAAGCTCTCTGTCTTGGTAAAGCTTGTATGATTGCTTTCTTTGCCAATTCCTTTGCCTATCTACTTAAAGTTGTTTCACTTTCTTAAATTTCTCCATCCTCCTCATTTAGTAAGCATATGTGCTGAACCACCACAGAGGAATGAGAAGCCAACAGATGGGAACTTTTCATCATAGAAACGAAAAGATACCAAAATCACCTTGAACTCATTCTCTTTTGCACTTTCCTTCCTGTTGTACTGAAATAGATCTCCCTAGGATGCCTACTTTGATACCTCTACACTGGAATCTGATTTTGCTTTCCATTTCACAACAATGTCCTAGAATATTTTGCTTAATTACCTCCTCTCCAGACTGAGACTATGTCTACCTCATCACTATTCTGCCATCCTTCTGGACTTCCCAGCCTTCTGAACTGTGAGCCAAATAAGCATCTAGTGTGCATAAATTACCCAGTCTATGATACTCTGTTATAGCAAAATAAAACTGACTGAAACAGTCAGGGGAGGTGAATTAATTCTAGCAGTTAGTTACAGAATCGAATTGCAAAATATCTAGTTGAGATTGAGATACAACAAACATTGTCTTAGTCTCTTCTGGCTGCTATAATAAAATACCTTAGACTGGGTAATTTACAAACAATAGAAATTTAATTCTTACAGTTCCATAGTTTGGGAAGTTTAAGCAAGGTGCCAATAGATTTGGTGTTTGATGAACTGTTTTCCATAGATAGCACATTTTACTTATATCCTCACACGACAGAAGGCAAAAGGTTTCTTAGAACCTCTCTTGTAAGGACAAAAAACCCATTCATGTGTGCACCAGATGCTTTGTCTCCCAAAATCACTGCACAGGAGATTAAGTTAGAAATTATTAATTCGGGGGCCAGTAGGTGGCATGGTGGTTAAAAGCACTGTACTCCCACATGGATGACCATGGTTCAAGTACTGGACATAGTGGCTTGCTTTCTCATTTTCTCTCACTCTGTCCCTCTCTGGTCAAATTTAAATAAATAAATAAATAAATTTAAGTAAAATAGTTAAAAAATAAATTATTAATTTGGGGGGGCAAACATTCAGATAATAGCAATGTCTTTTCATATGTTTATTGGCCATTTTCATAACTTCATTAGAGAAATGTCTATTAAAGCCCTTTAGCCTGTTTTTAATTGGGTTATTTATCTGTCTATTGCTGAGCTGTAAGAGTTCATTATATGTTCTGAATAAAAGTACCTTATAAGAAAGTGATTTGTGGGACCAGCAGTTGGTGTGATGGCTATGTTGCTGGACTCCCATGTAGTCTACCGCAGTTTGAGTCCTGGACCTGGTGGCTTAAACTCACGCTGGGCATGTGTGCATGCATGCTCAAGATCCCAAGAGGAGAATGGAGGAGAAGGGATTGAGGCATGACCATCCCCCTGGTGATTTCTCGCTTTGTGTCTCTCTGTCCCTCTCTGTCTTTCTGGAGACCGCACATTCCCTGTAGCAAAAACCTCTCAAAAAAAAAAAAATGAAAGAAAGAAAGAAAAGAAAAAAGAAAAAGAAAATGATTTGTTAGAACTTTAGAACTGGCCCCTAGTCTAGTGATTAAGAGAGCAGGATCTTGGGTCAGCAGGTGCATGATGTTTAAGGCGCTGGACACTCCCACATGGCTGACCATGGTTCAAGTCTCGGACCTAGTGGCTTGCTTTCTCACTTTCCTTCTCTCTATGTGCTTGTCTTTCTCTGGTCAAATGAAAATGACTGAATTAATAAATAAAATTGAATAAGTAATAATAAAAAAAGAGAGCTCAGGACCAGCAGGTGGCATGGTGGTTAAGGCTCTGGACACTACCATATGGCCAACCCATGGTTCAAGTCCTGGATCCAGTAGCTTGCATTCTCACTTTCTCTGTGTGTGTGTGTGTGTGTGTGTGTGTGTGTGTGTGTGTGTCTCTGGTCAAATTAAAATAAATGAATGAATAAATACAATTTAAAAAAAATTTAAAAATAGAGCTGGATCTTACATGACTGACTGCTGTTTGAATCCCAGCTCCTTGAAAATACACCAGCAATTCTTAAAAAAGTTTAAAAGAATATGATTTGCAAATATTTACTCTCATTCTCTGTGTTACCTTTTCCCTTTTTTGATGATTTTCTTTTAAAGTACAAAAATTTTAATTTTGATTAAGTCTGATTTATCTGTTTTCATTTTTCCATTTGTACTTTTTATATGATACCTAAGAAGTCATTGTCTAATCCAAGATCACAGATAGATACATTTACATTTTTTTCCAAAGAGTTTTGTAGTTTTAACTTTTACTTCATGTGTATGATCCATTTTCTGTGAACTTTTGTGCATGATGTGAGGTAGGGGTCCAACTTCATTCTTCTGCATGTAGATATCCAGTTATTCCAGTACCTAACCTATTGACTTCAAAGACTTTGTAACTATCCATCTAATATTAGTTCTAATAGTTTTAGTGTTTTCTTCTATTTTTTTTCAAGTAATTTATCATGTGCAAATAATAATAGATTTGGCTTCTCCATGACAAATATATACACTTACTATTTTGGCTTCTTTAATATTAAAAAAATATTGATTACAACATCTTTGTGTTTTTTCTACCCTTTTTTTTTTTTGGAGAGATTTTCACTGTAGGGCGCATGCGCTCGCCAGACAGACAGAGAGAGACATTAGAGACAGAAAGTGAGAAATCACCCCCCAGGGGGGATGGTCACGCCGCAATCCCTTCTCCTCCATTCTCCTCTCGGGATCTTGGGCACGCACGCACACGCGCCCGGCGTGAGTTTTAAGCCACCAGGTCCGGGACACGAACCGCGGTCGACTACGTGGGAGTCCAGCGACATAGCCATTATGCTAACTGCTGGTTCCCTTTTCTACCCTTTTAATGGTAATGTTTCTAGAGTTTTGCCATGACGTTTTGTGCTTATTTAGTAAAAAGTACCTCTTAGTATCTGCTATTATATATATATACTACTGATACAGAAAACATGGCATTACTATTAAATCTCTTTAAATTACATTTTAAAGAACACATTGTGGGGAACCAGCAGTTAGTGTAATGGCTATGTCGCTGGACTCCCACATAGTTGACCGCAGTTCGAGTCCCGGACCCGGTGGCTTAAAACTCACGCCGGGCGCGTGTGCGTGCGTGCCCAAGATCCCAAGAGGAGAATGGAGGAGAAGGGATTGCGGCGTGACCATCCCCCCTGGGGGGTGATTTCTCACTTTCTGTCTCTAATGTCTCTCTCTGTCTGTCTGGCGAGCGCACGCGCCCTATAGCGAAAACCTCTCAAAAAAAAGAAAAAAGAAAAAGAAAAAATAAAAAAGAACACATTGTGAGGTGAGTCCAGCAGGTAGCATGATGGTTAAAGCAGCTGGATTCTACATGACCGACTGGGCAGTTCAAGTCCCAGATATGGTGACTTGAAAAACACACTAGGCACATGTGTGTACATGCCCAAAATCTCGAGGAGAATGGAAGAGAAGGGATTGGGGTATGGTCATCCCCCTAGAAGGTACTTTCTTACTTTCTCTCACTCTCTTTCTTTCTTTCTTTCTCTAGTGAGTGCACATATCCAATAACAAAATTAATTTTTATAAAAAAAGGAAAAAATAATACATTGTGGACCAGCTCTATAGTGCAGTGGTTAAGTGTTGTAAAAAGGAAGCTAGAACCCACATGACTGACTGTGGTTTGAATTCTGTTTCTGGCAGCTTAAAAAACAAGCTCTGGGGGATAGCAAGCGGTGTGGTAGTTAAGGCACTGGACTCCCAGATGGCTGACCGCAATTAAAGTCCTGGACCTGGTTACTTGCTTTCTCTCTCTCTGGTGAGTGCATGTGTCCTCTAGCAATTAAAAAATAATATTACAGTAATAATAAATAAAACTTTTAAAAAATACTGTGTGTGTATATATGTCCAGAAGCCTGATAGAATAGAGAAATAGAGGGGAAAAAAGATTATAGCATGACCAGGCCTTTTTGGGGAATGTTTTCAATCTCTCTCTCTCTCTCTCTCTCTCTCTATTTCTCTCTCGTGCACATGTGCCCTCTGGCATTAAGAAAATGGCAAAAAAAATAGAATATATTGTTATGTTTTCTTTTTGAATACAGCTTAATTTTTTTAGAAGGATGGTGCTTTTTAACAAGTATTTTAAAGCAATATTTTCTTAAAACAATATTTATCCAGAACAGCTTATTATTCTATTGTTTTTTAAATAAATGATTCTTCATTACACCAACTGCTGGTCCCAAATAAATGATTCTTCATAAAAAATATGCTTTTGACCCTACATAAGAAGGGAATTATTTTCTTTCAATCTGAAATAATTTTATCTTAAAAGAAAAGTAAATCAGTTGAAGAATTAGAATAGGTAAATCACAAATGCTGAAAAAAAGTTAAAAGGTAAACAGTATGAGGAGACTTTAGAAAGTTCATGGAAAAATAGAATTAGATGACAACCAGTGGTATGGTGGTTAAGGCAGCTGAATCCCACATGGTCAACTACCAAATTTATATCTGGACCTGAAGGCTTGAGCATGGGTATGGTGTTTGCCTTAAAGCCCAAGAGGAGGACCAATAGGTAGCGTAGATGTTAAGGCAGCTGGATCCTACATGGCTGTTCGTGTGGTTAGAGTCTTAGACCTGGAGGCTTAAAAACATGCCAGGACGTGTGAGTGTGTGCCCAAAATCCTGAGAGGATAATGGAGGAGAAGGAATTGTAGCCACTGTCCCTGGGGGTGTTTTTTCACTTTCTCTCTCTCTCTCTCTGTGGTGAGTGCAAGTGCTCAGATCAAAACTCAAAATCCCAAAAGGAGAGCGGAAGAGAAGGGGTTGTGGCATGGTCGTCTCTCCTGGTGAAGAAAGCTTTTTTACTTTTTCTCTCTCTCTGTCTCTCCGGCGGAATGCATGTGCCCTTAAATTAAAAACAAAAAACACACCTGGTGTCTGTACATGCATGCCCAAAATCGCAAGAGGAGAATGAAGAAGAAATGGTAGCATGGCCATCTCCCTTGAGGGCATGCTTTCTCTCTCTCTCTCCCTGGCAAGTGCACACACCCTAAAGAAAGAGAGAGAGAAAGAAAAAGAAAGAAAGAAGAAAAAAATGGAATTAAAATACGAGTCTATTTTGGTGCAAGAAAATACTGAAATCCATACCATTTTTTTATAACATGCTTTTACTATGAACTTTACTATGAACGTTTTAAAGACCTCTCAGCTCTCAGTATATACAGTGAAATAAAAATCCCCTATCCACCCCTGTTCCCTAGCCACCATGTTCTTCTCTCTGCAAGGAGCTACTGTATTCTATTAGAGAACAGGGATTATTATTTTTTTAATAATAGAAGATTATACTATGGATGGAAAATAACCAACTCTGTAAAAATAATAATTAACGCGGTTTATTTTTAAGTAGAATGAGTGACTTAGGAAGGAGAGGAGGCAAAATATGCCTTTTTCTCGAGATGATCAGGTACAGGGGTTCCTTCCCTTTATTTGATTTTGAGAGTGAGAGACAGAGTTTGAAATTTAGTGAAAAGTTTTTTTATTGGTCCAGCCCAAAAGCGGGGCCTTGCAGGTTATAGGTAGGTTTTACAGCTTTTAGGGTGGTGATTGGAAAAGGAAGGTTGTTGAGATAAGAAAGGAATGTATTTTAATAGTGATAAAGAGGCTTAATATACATCACAAGGATACTCCAATACTATGCCAAGGGTAGGATATCAGAAGAATCCTGTTATCAATGGGCCAAAATGGTTTGTCAACATATGTGGGTGTGACTCCCCCTAGGGCCTCTGGAAAGGACCTTGGAAAAGTAGGAAAAAGCCCTCAAACTTATGTCCATCATACCTATAGAATACACACATACACCACACATCCATATGATATATATAAAATATATGCACTACATACAAAAGTATATGCTTATGTGAAGAAAACAATATGCCCAGAAGTCCTGAGGAATCACTTGGAAGGCTAAGACCTGAGAAAGAATCTGGGAGCCTGCTCACAAGAGAGAGGAGCAGCTGAAAAATCTCTTTGGAACTTTTCCAATTTTGTCAGTTACCAGTTTATTTAAACTCCAAGTGCATTTCCTCACCAAGTTACAGCAAGAGATAAATCTAGAATCCATGCCACAGTAACTGCATAAACTATAAATTTCCCCCACCTCAGCTTCCCTCTGCGTCACATGGCAAATAAGACAGGAACCACACATTCCTGAGATGCAAGAGATCAAGAGTGCAAAATGACAAATCAGATTTCTGTACCAAATGTACTAAGCTTCTTCAATTAGATGGGAGAAGCCTAAATAAATCAAAACCATGGCACCAAAATAACTTAAAAGCCTTTCCCCAAATAAATTTGTATTATGCCGTAAACAACTCAGAAGAGTCGCTTGGAATCGTGGTGTGTAAAGAAGAGCTCGCTGTCGGTGCAGGCGAGCAGCTTTAGCAGAGTCAGTACCCTTCAGCCTAGGGGCTGGTAAAGCTCTGGGCCCTGGAGGCAGACGGGGGAGGAAGAGCAGGAAGTAGGAGGTGAGCGGGAGGAGTCAAAGAGAAGAGCAAAGCGAATTCACAAAATGCTGATTTAGGAACAGAAACACCATTTAATTAACCAGCACAGGGGGATCAGAGGAGTGTTTCTTTCACTCTGCAGGAAAACCTAATACACTGTCCCACTCTGCAGTAGAGCGTACTCACCGCTGGTGACCAGGATACTCCTGGCTAACAAAGCTCTCTCTTTGCTCTGGACAGTGTTGGGTAAACCCTGATATAGGCTATCCTGTGGCCTTTACTTTGTTGTCCTTTCATTCTAGTCCCTTCTGTTAACACATCATTTCTTCAGGGGTAGATCACGGTGAAACCCAGTATAACCGAATTACCTCATAGTGCTACTCTCCAAAGTTTCCTGAGGTCTCTCCTCTCTCCTCAGTCTCTCAGGGGGACATATCTGCAAACGGCTAGGAAGTAGTAGAGCATAATGTGACAGTTAACTGCACAGGTTCTGATTCCATGGCCTTTGTTTTGATACACACCTGGCCATTTGCCAGCCCTGTAACCTCAAGTAATTATTTAATTTCTCTCTTCTCAGCTGTGAAAATGGGAATGAAAGTAGTACTGACTTCAGCAAGCCATTGTGAGGAATAAAAGAGCTGGTTCATTCCTGGACGTTTAGCCCTGTGTTTAGTACATACGGAACACTCAATGATTGTCGTTAGAAGTGTGGCTACTTTCATCTACTTCTATTAATTTGTAGTTATTTCTGCTCAGGGAGAACAATTAAAAAAAAAATGTTTTTGCCAGAGGATATGTGCATTCACCAGAGAGAAACAGCAAGAGAGGTGGGGGTGGGGGTGAAAAAGCGCCCCCTGTGGAGAATGGTCATGCTGCAATCCTTTTTCCATTTGTCCGTCCTTTTGGGATCTTGGGCATGCCCAAGCATGTTTCTCAAGCAGTAGGCTGAGGACTAGAACCATGGAGTTGGCTAGGTGGGATCCAGACTCGTCAATCCCCACACCATGGGCTGGCTCAAATAAACTAATTTTTACAAACTGTATTCTTTGGGACAGCAAGTCGTGTGGAGGATAAGGTGGCTGGAGCCCACAGGGCCAAGTGCACAATTTGAATCCTGGACCCAGAAGCTTGAAAAACACACTGGGCACGTGCGCATGACCAAAATCCAGAGAGGAGAATAGAGGAGAAGGGATTACAAAGTGAAAGTGGTCATTCTCCTTGAGAGGTGTTGTCTATAGCAAAACTAAAACAGGGATCAGCAGTTGGCTTAATGGCTATGTCGCTGGACTCCCATGTAGTTGACTGCAGTTCAAGTCCTGGATGGTGGCTTAAACTCACACTGGGCACATGTGTGTGCATGCCCAAGATCCTGAGAAGAGACTAGAGGAGAAGGGATTGTGGCATGACCATCCCCGCTGGAGAGCGATTTCTTGCTTCCTGTCTCTCTGTCTCTCTCTGTCTTTCCAGCAAGTGCATGTGGCCTATAGCAAAAACCTCTAAAAAAAACCCAAAAAACAAAAACAAACAAACAAAAAAAATTAGAAGAAACAAAACAATAGCAACAAAAAAATTCTTGGTAGTGTACTAAATTGCAGCACTGGAAACCACATAGTTGACCACAGGTTTAAATCCCTGGCCTAGTTGACTAAAACTCGCAGGAAGAGTGCATGTGCCCAAATCTTGACAAACTGGAGACATATCACACATGATAAGGCTCTGTTGAAGGTCTCTTTCTTTCTCTTTCCTTTACATAAATTAGATATAGTCTACAATAAATAAGATAAACTCCCCCTTCTCTCTTCCAAAAAAAATAGTCAAATGAGATACTGGTTTAACTTGCTGGTGAAAAGTCTGAAATGTATTCAATGTTTTGAAGAAATGTAATTGTATTGCTTTCAAATTTGAATATCTTATAATCTAATACATGGCACATAAATTAAACTTTTTAAAAAGTAGAGTAAGTTGGAGGCATGGTGGTTAAGACAGCTGGATCCCACATGGCTAACTTTATAGTTCAAGTCTCAAACCCTGGTCTGAGAAACATGCCAGATATATGTGCATGCATGCACAAAATCCTGAAAGGAGGGAGACATGGAGGAAAAGGGATTATTGTGACCATTGCCCATGGGAAGGTGCTTTCTCACTTCCTCTCTGTCTCTTTCTGGTGCGCTTTGACTTTAAAAAAATAGAAAAGAGGGAATTTAATGAAAAAATACTTAACAATAAATATTTCTAGAGTGTCTAGTCTCAACCTACTTCTATCTTTGCCTTTCTTAAATCTATTTGCAAACACAGCAGTCAAAATAATCTTTTACAGGCTTAGATCAGATCCTGCCACTTCTCTGTTCAGCATCTTGCCACAGTCTCTACGAGGCTTTATATAATCTGCCCACCTCAACTCCCTACTTCTATGACTTCATTTCTTAACACCTTCCCCCTTACTCAGCCCGCACATTGGACTCTTTTCTATTCTTTAATCATGCCAGCACTTCTGCCTCAGGGTCTTCGCACTTGTGGTTCCCTCTGCCTGAAATCCTCTTCTTCAGTCACAATCTCTTTCATGGCCTTATTCAGATACCACCTGCTCTGACCACCCTGTTTAAAATTGTTAATTTCCCCCCACCCCACCACTATCTTCTCTATAGCATGTCGTTCTCTATTTGTTTATTTCCATGTTTTGCCTATAATCTGCCTTTCCCCACCCTCCCTGCAATGTAAGCTCCACCTGACAGGGGTTTTGCTTCCTTTTGATCACTGCTGCGTTCTAGTCCCCAGCCTAGGGACAGAGTGATAGCACTATTTGTTGAATGGATGATTACATGAATTCATAGATGGTGCTAGGTGCCTTTACATATGCCATCTCATTCACAGCTTTTGGTAAAGATTTGATTTTCATAGTAATATGTAATTGTGTGTTTTTATATCCAACAATTGCTGCTCCCTGAAACTAAAGATGAACTGAGAGCATCTTTAATTCTTGGAACTGAAATGTGAAAAATACTTGTTTATTTTAATGTGTGGATGTCCTTTAAGGGCATCTGACATAAGTCTGAGATTCAGAAGAAGTTGTTTTTTAACTTCTTACTCAATAGAAATGACATATGTCACTTCTGAATTAAAATAAATTATGAATTTTCATGTACCTCTAAACTGGCCTTTCCTATTTTAATTCTCCAACCCTGAAAAACAATGATGAGATTTGTCCAAATGGTGCATGACAGCACAAGTGTGGGCTGGATGTCCCGTTTCTGCTTTGTCAGAGATAAGGCCTGCTTACTGGATTTCTGGTTTCTATTACAGCTGATGACATGAAAGAAATGCTTGTAAGAACAAATGTTTGGTTCCAGGCTGTAGCCTAATTTAATAGTGTACTTGAAGAAGAAAAGTTGATGATTCATTCCAAAACCCCTGGGGAGAGAGGGGTGATTGTAAACAAGGGGCAAGAAAGTTTCATATAAAACCACAGACGCACTCTTATTAAACAACAACCAAAAAAGTCTTGTCTAAACTTGATTGAATGCTAATTGTTTTTTCCCTCAGAACAGTTTTAGCTGAGGAAAGATTGTTAGATTCAAAACTCTTCTCCTTCTGCTCCGATTTGGGGAGTGGGAGGTGGTAATCGTATTAATTTTTGATAGTTTCAGATCATTTGAAGTACTCGGATGAAAGATTACTCCGAGGTTTTTATAATTGTGGTTTTTCTCAAAGCATTCCATGTGATTGTCATTTTTGTAGGTGCCATAACTCTAGGCGTATTTTTATGGCATAAGGAAGAGCCACTTTTTAAATAGGATCTAAGATCTAAGACCATCTAAATAGGTAGAGTAGACAGCTGTCATAGATAAGGCCCCAAAACCCCTCTCACAGCTTGCTTTTTGATGCCTCTAACTTTGAAAATCAGGAATTCATTTTCTTGGATTAAGACTTCATCTCTTAGGAACTGGATGGTGGTGCAGAGCAGACCTCTGCAAAGGTGGTTTCTGGGTTTGCATGAGGAGACTCCCTGAGCACACTTGGGCATGCACATGCCCATGATCTGGGGATGGCTGGGGATGGGGGTGACCCTGTTAGAGGGGCTGGCAGGTGGCTTGGTGATTAAGGGTGCTGGACTCCCACATGGCTGACTATGGTTCGAGTCCCGGACCTGACAGCATGCTTTCTCTCTCTCTCTATCCCTCTCTGGTCAAATTGAAATAAATAAATGAATGAATAAATAAAGTTAAGTAAATAAAATAATTTTTTAAAAGACCCTGTTAGAGGTTCCAGCTCTCTTTTTCTCACTCATGGAAGAAATAAATAAATTTAAAAAGAAAAAGACTTCCATCTATTAATACTAATAGTCCAGCTCAAAATAATATGTTAAACTTTCTAGGCTATTTTTACCCTAATCGTTATGGCCTCACAGGCTTTAGGTTTTACAGGCTTTTCCAACTAGATGGAGAGGAAACAGTGGATATTGGTTGTGTGGTGATGAGGCTGAAGGTGGAGGGGGAGACAATGGCAGAGAGTAGCAGATCGAGTATCAGAAGATGAGGTCAAGTAAGGAAGGGAATTTGAATGCTTTTCCCTCTGTAGGAACTCTTTTTGTATGTGTGATAGAAAGTGAGTACGAGTGTGCGTGTACTCAAGAGAGAGAAAACCCTCAGCGGGGCTCGTCATGTGTGATCCTGCACATGTCCAGAATGTATTCAGGCAAATGGGGTAACCCAAATCTGCAGTCAGTCATGTGACTTCCAGCACTGTAGTCCAGTATGCTGCAGACTGTGCCACCAAAGCCAGCCCGTTTTCATCCATTCTTACCGAAGTCTTCCTTCCCTGAATACTGGAAGATCTTGAGGTTGACAAGGTAGAGGGGCCCGAAGAGAGACTGCACCAGTGATTCTCAGGTAACCCTAAACCACAATCTGGATTATTGTAGCAGTTAATCCTCCAGCATTAATCAAAACCATTCACTTACTTTACTTACTATGTATTGTTTCTCCATAATAACCAGAGACACTCTAAAAATGCCTTTATCATTTCAAAAAGTATCCTATAAAATATTTCTGACATGGTAGAATTGGTCTGTCTTCTCCACAGTTTTGTAAAGGAGTAAAACTAGTGATGCTATGTAAAAATCACTCTATCTTACAGTTTCTGTTAGGCTTTTGGACTAGTGTTACTGGCTCCATGGTTATTTCACTGAGATAACAGTGACATTTTAATTTCTCATCATTTAACTTATGTTTTTTTTTTTCTTTTATGTAACTCAAAACAATTTTGTAACTAAATTTTGTAAAGTTTGGCCTATTATCCCATTTAAAATGGCGATTTGCAACACAGTATGTAGCTTCTTCTTTTTTGGGGAGGGAGAGGTTTTTGCTATAGGGTGCATGCGCTCACCAGAAAGAGAGAGACAGAGAGACAGAAAGTGAGAAATCACCCCCCAGGGGGGATGGACACGCTGCAATCCCTTCTCCTCCGTTCTCCTCTCAGGATCTTGGGCAAAAATGCACACACGCCTGGCATGAGTTTAATCTACCGGATCCGGGACTCAAACAACATTTGACTACATGGGAATCCAGTGACATAACCATTATGCCAACTACTGGTCCCACAGCTTCTTCTTTAAAAAAAAAAAATTTGCCACAGGGCTGGCAGGTGGCATTGTGGTTAAGGGCACTGGACTCCCACATGGCTGACCATGGTTTGAGTCCTACACCTAGAGGCTTGCTTTCTCACTTTCCCTCTTCCTCTCTCACTCTGCCCCTCTCTGGTCAAATTAAAATAAATAAATAAGTAGATTGATAAATAAAATAATTCTTTTAAGAATTATTTTATTTATCAATCTACTTATTTATTTATTTTAATTTGACCAGAGAGGGGCAGAGTGAGAGAGGAAGAGGGAAAGTGAGAAAGCAAGCCTCTAGGTGTAGGACTCAAACCATGGTCAGCCATGTGGGAGTCCAGTGCCCTTAACCACAATGCCACCTGCTGGTCCCCAATAAAATAATTCTTAAAAAAATTTTGCCAGAGACTGGAGAAGGTAAGAAAGCCCCCCCTAAAGGGGAAAGGTCACACCACAATCCCATCTCCTCTCTTTCTCCCTCCTTTCAGGATTTTGTGCATGCACACACATGCAGCTGGTGTGCTTCCCAAGCTACTGGTTCTAGGACTCTAATAGTACAGTCAGCCACGTGGGATCCAGCTGCCTAAATCACCACACCATCAGATGGCCCACATCTTAGATTCTTTGAGCTACGGCACAGCTGTTCAAAAAAATCCTCTTGGCTTGTAAAAATTACTAGGTCTTTTCATCACAATCAATTTATTGGCTTTTTATGGAGCACTTAACATAGAGCAGACATTGTACCAGGTAGTAAGGCCACAGAGCTAAGGGCTGCAAGCTTGAACTTAGGTTGTTCAGTCTGGTCAGTGCAAGGAGACAAATTATTGTCTGCTGAAATTGCGACATCAGAGTGTGGGAGGCTATAGGACACTCTCCCTCTCCACTTTTTGAAAGTTTCTTTCTTTCTTTCATATGTGAGTGAGGAAACTCTCAACAAATTATTCATACTGTGACACCCCCTCCCCCACCAGTTCTACAGCCAGCCAGGATCATAGATGTGTCCATGGTCATGTCTTGCACATTTAGGTAGACCTGGGTTGGAAACCTGCAGCCTCCTCATGCAGCCAGCCATTGGGATCCAGCCGCCTTAACTACCACACCATCAAATGGCTATATCTTAGCTTCTTCAAGCTATAGCACTGCTGGTCCAGCATCGCATAGTCCCCACTGCCTGTGCCACTGTGGCTGGGGCCCTTTTTAGTGGGTTAAAGTCTGAGCTGAGTGTTTTAAGGATGTGAATAATGATAGGAATTAATAGATGAAGACATGGTTGTGGAGTGTTCTGGGCAGAGGGGGACAGTATGTGCAAAGAAACGAGAAAGAGAACACATTTTCCTGTCTTTGTCTCTCTAGGACAGTGCCCAATTCGTACTCCTGTAAAAAAAAAATTAAATAAAAATTAAATAAAATAAAGACAAAACCAAAATAAAACATTTTAATAGAGCAAGAATGCCCTGGTGCTAGTGTAATTGACAAAGTTTTTTCAGAGGGAGTTTAAAATCTCTCAAGGTACTTACCAACAAACAGAGGGATAATGCAAGTTTGCATTGGCTTTAGCAATATCTATATCAGAAAAACTAATTTAAGAGGAAAAAACAAGACACAAAAAACTTGAGCGTGGAGTCATATATTGTCATTACTTGGATGTATTTCACTTAGTAAATTGGTTATAATACTTTCCATATTATCAATATTTTTACTAAATTGTCTTAAAGGAGTCCCTTCATCCTTATAAAATTCACTATTTAAGAATACTAATACGGTGTTATTTGATTCTGAAATATCTGATTCCAGATGGATTCTACCAACCATCTGTGAAATCCCTGACCTGGTTCCAGATGGAGATGAGATATTTGAATAGATTTACCTGTGTGCCTATAAAATTTTCAGAGGAAAGAAAGAAACTGAAAGATGTGGAATTTACCTCAGAATAGGACTGATTTACAATAGTATCTTATTTTATCAGATGGTTATTTGGGAGAAAATCTATTTGGTACAACTAAACAAGTTATTAATTAAAGAAACTGAATCTAAGTCATCCAATTTTGATTCTACATTGTTTTCAGTGAATAGGGGTTACTATTTTTAGAAGAGAAATCAAGTCTGAGTGCTGACTGCAACATATCATAGATTTTTAGAGATATGTCTCTTTGGACATCTAGTCCAACTCTTCCTTCTAAAGGAAGCTGAAGGAGGTGATTCACCATGGTGACAGGAGCCAGACCAAAACCTAGACCTCCTGATTTTATTATATAAGCATCTGATGCTACAGCCACTCTGCTCAAGATTCTGTCTCCCACCATGTTGTAGCCTTATCAGAAGTTGGCCCGTGGATCCCCTATCTGTAAGCTGAAAAACCTCTAATGAGTCACCCAGTTTCAGATATATCTGTTGGCAATGCAGTAGCAGACTACAACAAAGAGTGAAGGATTTAGGATTGGGCAAAAGGAGGACTTGAACTGTGACATAATTGGAGCAAAGATCAGGGGATCCAAAAGGTACTCTGTGGACCTCAAGGCACGGGCTACCCTATTACCCAGCCTTGAAGCAAAAGTCTGGAGCCTCTGTGATCCTTCTCGATTCAACCAGTCCTTGAATACAGGCTGTTTTCTGGAAGTTAACATGACCTTGGGCAAGTGACAGTCTTGCTGAGGAAAATTCTGGAAGCAGGACTTGGAGGAAGACTGTCGTTCGCCATCACTCCCAGCAACTGGGAAAATAAGCACCGTAAGTCTTGAAGAAGGCTACGTGCGTCACAGCCTCTACTGTAATGCCTAACCATGGCTTTCTGATCATGTCTTCGTATATGTGCACTTGATTTCTCCAACTCATTAACAAAACGCTTGTTGATAGATCCCTGATTTATACTGGGCTCAATATTACATGTAATCAATTGCTAGACACTATTAGGAACTCAATCATGTGTATTGATAGATAAAAATAAAAGGAATTGTATCATTAACTGTGGTTTGAAGATGGTAACTTATATAATAATAATTTTCCTCTTATTAAAGCTATGATTTGAAATTAAGAGTATGATTTATCATGTTAAATCCATCATAATCTTAATATGAGAAAATCTGTCTTTGCTTTTTGATTGACTGTTGACCTACATCATGGGGTGGGAGGGATTAGAAACCAATATGTTATGTTAAGATAAAAGAACATTAGTGTAAGCCCAAAGATACAACTTTCATGAAAGGCTTCCCTGTTGTCCTAATTAATTGCTCAGAAGCCTAAGAGGGAAAACCCCTGCTAACTTCTAAGTTAGCTTGGTATCCTTTTTCATTTGTATCACCAAGGGGTACCAAGTGAATAAATCAATATCCCTGAAGCATATACTTAAAAATGTTAAACTTTTTATCTCCCTAACAGTTTCTTTTTTTCATTAAGAAATAGGATTAAAGAAGATCTTCACATTTAAAGCAGGATGAAGACTTGAATTTAGAAAGATACAAAACTAAAATATAAGACATTGTCACAGATTGCAAATGTGGGTTTGTATCGAATAACTCAGGTGTTTTCATTTCATCTGGAAGATCATTTGTGCCAAAGATTTAATGTCTTATATACTACCATCTGCATGCACGAAATAATTTAGGTCTACGGAAAAGACACCCCCAAGTTTTAACTAGTGCTCCAAACAAGAAGCAATCTTCAAGAGTAACTGTAACAACAGAAGAACCCAAACCTCACAAACAGCATTGAGAACTGTAATGAAAGACTTTTTGTGTCACTGAAGCATCCCCTTGGCAGGCCCAGCTGCAGCTGTTAACGTTCCGGGAGCATTCTAAAAGGGCAGATGTGCCTAAGTGTGGCCGTGCCCTTTTTCCAGGGGCAGGACATTGTGTCTCAGCTCTAAGCCTTAAAGAATGGCCTCAGACCCCTCATCCAGAGAACTGGGCTGTTCCAGGGTTGGTGGTGGGAAGTAAGAGGCTGTCTCTTCTAGTCCATGACTTCTCAAAATGCCAGAGTCAGCTGCAGCTGAGATTTTCTTTTAAAGAATGTCATGTACAATAAAATATTTTCCTGGATAGATTTGCTCAGAGCTTAAGATAATTTCCACAGAATTTTATTAAAATTCTATGCAAAGCGTCAACCTCAAAAGAAGGCTGTGGTATAGTAAGTGGAACAAAAGTGGCTTATTTGAGCCAGGACTTGGACAAATTCAACTAGATGAACAGACGCTGGTTCTCTGGAAATGTGCTCATCGAAATGGTGACCAAGAAAAGGGATTTATGTAACAGAGAAGGACTAGAAGTGGGGGGAGGGTGTTACAAAGTTGTCAAGAGTTTACATTGGTTCATTTAAAATACTGCAGCCAATTGATTGGTTATACCTTACTTTTTACATCATGAACTCCAGAGAACACTGGGATAAAGAAAGGAAGATCACATTGTAGATTTATAATAAACTAGAACATGCCTTTGGAGCGATAACCCTCATGGGTGTGAGACAGAACCAAAATCTCAGGCGTGTGTTTACTCGGGGCCCTTACCATGAATTCCACAGACTGCTTTCAACTGTTTTTCTTTCACAGAAGAAAAGGTGGTGCCTCCGCATGCAACAGGGTGGGTTCAGATGGGACGGTGATCTGTAGGAATTTAGCTGGGATCTCAGAAGCAGTGCATGATCTAACAATGCTGAACTAAGAAGGCAAAGACCCTCATTCTGTCCTCCTAAACCACAGTGCTTCACCCAGGTAATGCAGTCACATTAACAATTGTCCTGCTTCCCCTTTCTTTGAAGGAAACATTAATGTATCAATGGAGTTACCTTCACTCTAGTCCCCAACATCTTCTCTTTATCAAGATTGTTGGGGAGACCATTAGTTAGCGTAATGGCTATGTCGCTGAACTCCCATGTAGTCGACCATGGTTGGAGTCCCGGATCCGGTGGCTTAAACTCACGCCAGGCACACGTGCGTGCATGCCCAAAATCCCGAGAAGAGAATGGAGGAGAAGGGATTGTGGCGTGGCCATCCCCCTGGGAGGTGATTTCTCTCTTTCTGTCTCTCTGGAGAGTGCACGCACCCTGTAGCAAAAACTCTTAAAAAAAGATTATTGGGAAGACAGCAGATAGAGTAGCGGTTACTTCACTAGACTCCCACATGGCCAACTGTGGTTTGAGTCCTGGACCCAGTGGCTTGAAAATCATGCAGGCATGTGTGCCTGCATGCCTAAGATCCCAGGAGGAGAATGGAGTAGATGGGATTGTGGCATGGCCAACCTCTGGTGTTGGGGGGTTGATTTTTCACTTTCCCTCTCACTGTCTCTGTCTCTCTCTCCATACCCTCCCTCCACCCCTGCCATGAACACACACCCCTTAAGGCAAAAACCTCTTAAAAAAAGTACATCACCATGAAAATGGAACTATTCATGATGTGTTAACCGATAGAAAAGTCACTGAGTGATGACCTCGTCTACAAGTTTCATGGTATTATATAGATAGATAGGTGCACATCTAAACCAACAAAACTAAACAAAACAAAAATATCTAAACCCTTTCTATAAAAGAATTCTGCAAGGAAATTGTTTACTTGTCTTTGTCTATTCTGGAAAAGATATTGCCTACCTTGGCCAGATACATAAAATAATAATAATAATAATAATAATACCAGAAGGATTTATTAACTTGAAACTTTATAAAGGCCACACACACAAAAAATTGTTGACATTGACATTACTCCCTACAATTAGAACTATATTGTATAGAAATATATGATTTGCTTTTTACAATTTCTCCTCCCAAACGAAAAGTTTCTGATATAATTCTCCAGATCTTTCTACTGGGATCTCTTAGGACGGTTTGTAAAAGAAACTCACTGGGCCGGTTGGTGGCATGGCAGGAATTTGCTACTCGAGAGATGCTGGACCCATAGGGAAGAGCATGGATTAGATCCCTGACCACTCTGGGAATGTGCATCCATGATCCTGGCTGGATGGAAAGGCTGCAGGAATTGCAGCTTGGGACCCTGTTAAGGGTGCTTCTCTCTCTTTATCTTTCACTCTCATGAAAGAAAGAAATACACTGGAGAAGAAGGAGGAGGAGGAGAAGATTTTGCTTCCCAAGCTTCAAATATGTGGTGAAAATCTTTCGGCTTTTGGAGGAAATGTTGAGGAGAAAGGATCTTCAAATTGTAGTGTGTGTGTGTGTGTGTGTGTGTGTGTGTGTGTGTGTGTGTTTACTTATATAACTTGCCAGAGGGCCTGTGTGCTGTCTAGAGACAGGAAAGGAAGAAAGCACCCCATCACAGGATATGGTCACATAACAATCCTTCTCTGTGTGTCCATCCTGTCAAGATTATGGGAATGCATGTGAATGTGCACAAGCTGTCAGGGCCAAGACTTGAGCTGCATGTTTGGCCCTGTGGGATCTGGCTCCCCTAAACACTAGGCCACAGACTGACTGTTCTGTTTTGATGTTAGACGATAGAACCTTGCTATATTGTGATCTTCCCCGCTGCAGCCTCCCAGCTGGGATGCAGGTGTGCCATCACGCCGGGCTCTTCATTCAGACATGGTCTTGCTATGTTGCCTAGTCCAACCTCAAGCTCACAGTCCTGCCTCAGCCTCCTGGAGCGGCTGAGCTTACAAGCATGAACCACTGTGCCTAGCATTAAGCTTGGACTGGGAATTGAACTGAGTCTCCCATGTGGTCCCTGCCTATGGAGCACAGTGTCTTAGCAGAGTGTACCACCACAGCTGTGATAACATCTTAAATAGTTTTCAGATTGTCCTTAGATCAAACCACAGGCTCCCTTCTCTGCCTATCATAGTCTCAGAGACCTTTCTGTTCTCACCTCCATTGTAATCTGGTTCTTGTGTTCTATCCACCCCTTGGAACCTGATACCTCAGACTGTCCTTTTCTCCCCAAGTTCACTGCCACCTGAGTTAGAGACTGCTTTCCTTTTCTGAGACCTCATTACTAACAGTCATGCTCCCATGCCCAGTTCTGAGTCTCTGTTCCCTAATCTAGGTCACACTAGATTCTCCATTTGTAAGAAAGATATTCCTTGTGGTTGTGGATTAATACCCTGCTTTTGCGTGATCTTTGGCTGTGGAAAGCAATGATTCATACATCTCACGGTCTTCTGACCTGGAAGATCTCAACCACTTTTATCTTGGCCAATCTTGTGAAATGGGTTTTCAAGAACTCTGTATAAGGATATATGGACCAGCCAGCCCTGGGGGTCAGTGATTAAATGCTGTACATTGGGAGCCAGATCCCACACAGCTAACCATGACTTGAATCCTGGTCCCAGCAGCTTAAAAAACATGCTAGGTCCCTGTGTGTGCATACCCCAGGTTTTGTCATGACGGAGAAATGGAGGAAAAGGCTTGCAGCATGACCATGCCCCATTGAGAGGGCTTTATTTCTCTTTCTGTTCCTCTCTCTCTGTTTCTCCCTGGTAGGTACATGCACCCTCTGTCAATAGAAAAATAGAAAAGGATATATGCACCACATCCAACGTAGCCAAGTGGGCCTCTGTATGCTGAATGGATCATAAACTTGGGAGTAAAAGCTGTTCTCTCTCTACTCGGTGTCAATTAAGGGTCTTCCATTGTGTCCCAAGAGGCATCAGATACTGAAAGCAGTACTTTCGACTCTTTTAACCTTATAATCCTTACATTTGACTTGTAGAGTGAAGGAAAAGTGTCTCACAGATGCTGCTGTGTGCAGGTCCGACGTGATGTATGTATCTCGACCAGCCGGTCCTCATAATCTGGATACCTGTCTTGTAATTCACATATTTTGTTTTCCCACTGGCTTTAGGTACACAGAGTAAATTCCTCCAAGTCCACATTTGCCCATCCACTATTCCTATCCACAGAATATTGACCCACTGAGTAACTGGAGAGAATTTATATCACTTTACTCTCATCTGGTACACCTACCTCTCACCACAAAGTTCCCTTACAAAAATCTAAGTGCCACCTTATCCCATCAAAACTATGGCTTCATTTCCCAACATCCTCCCCAGAGGTGTCCCATGGCTTCATTCCGAGGGGATACAGCCATAAAAAATGTGCTAAAATAATGCCTCCTGAGGAGCACTGAGGCAAACTGGGCAGGCAAAGGAGGTGGCACACCCCACTGTCTTTGCTGACTCCTCTGGGGCAAGGGTTCTTCCTCAGAACCAGGTTTGGAAGTCAAAAGATGTGGAGAAGTGGGGACTCTGGGGCTGGGGTGTGGCAGTGTAAGACTTTAGATTTGATGATTATCATCGCGGAGGTTGAATTTCTTCCACATATCCCTCTTAGAAAGTCACAAGTAAAAGACTGGCAGCACTTACCCTGACTTTATACTGAGACCCCAGGCATAGTCCTGTTAGACCACCTGGCTAGAGTCAAGGGCACTTGCTAAGGCCAGGGCTGAAGCCATCATTAAAGGAGTTTTGTAGAAGGATTCCTTTTCCCCAAAAAATTTTCCTATTGGTTCATAGTACTTTGAAAACAAAACAAAACAAAACCATATTAGTCCCCCAGGCTTGGGCTTTGGAATTCTTAGGTATGCTTGTTTTCAGCCAATTCCACCCTTTTGAGGGACTAACCCTTGTTTTCCAAGGTGTTCTTCCTATTAACTGCAGGAACAGATCTAAACATGATATTGATTTAAAAAGCAAGGTTAGTTTTCTCAGATCATAAACCTAAATGCTATATTTTAGTCACAGATATGTGTAGTGCATTGAATTCATGCCCACCCAGTGCCGTCGATATCACCTTGTTTGAAAAGGGGGTCTTTGCAGATACAAGCAGTTACGATGAGGTTAACCTGGATTAGGGTGGACTTTGAAGCTGCTGACTGTGTCTATAAAGAAAGGAGCAGGAGATTCAGACGCAGTGATAATAGATACAGGAAAAGGCTATAGGAAGACGTCGGGAACCAGAGATTGGAGTGGTATAGTTGCAAGCCGAGGAACTGCCAGTAGCTGCCAGAAGCGAGGAGAGAGGCAGGCAGCAGATTCTCCCTCGGAGGTTCCAGAAGAAACCACCCCTGCCAACACCTCGCTTTCAGACTTCTGGCTCCCAGAACTGGAAGGGAATAAATCTCTGTTCTTTTAAATCACCAGTTTGTGGCAATTTGTTTCAGCAGCCCTAGGAAACCAATACAGCATGTACTTCAAAGCCACTTTTACTTCTCCAGCAGCCCTGCCTACACAGCAGCCAGAGGGATCGTGCTGAAGTGCAGAGCAGATCGTGCAGCAGCTCTGCTCAGAGGCAGGGGCGGCCCACAGAAGGGTCCACGAGCTCCACACACTCCGCACCTCCCTCATCTCCCCTTCTCTCTCCTACCTCATTTCATCTCTTCGTTGCCGCTCTGTCCTTTTTTGATGGTTTTCCAACACACCTTCAGCCCTTGCCTTTCTGTCAGTCTGGAATATTCTTTTGCCGATGTACTCCTGGATCCCTCCCTTACCTTCTTCAGGCACCTTCTTGGTGATGCTACCCCTCACTTCTTCAGTTAACATCACTTCTTTGCTGCCTTACTTTTCTCCTTAGTACCACTGTCTAGTAGATCGTGCATTTTACTTATTTATTTTAGTTATCATCTGTCTTCTCCAGTAGACAAGGCTTGCTATCTGTTCTGTTCGCTGCAATATCCCCAGCATCTATGTGCTTGATAAACATCTGTTGAATGAGTGAATGCATTCACCGTGTGCAGTTGTGCTTTCATATTTATACATGGGAACACCTAGCATCAAAACTTACAGTACTGGGACCAGCAGATGGGGTAGCAGTTACGGAACTGGACTCCCACATGGGCAACCGCAGTTCAAGTCCTGGACCTGGTGGCTTGAAAATCATGCCAGGTGCATGTGTGTGTGTACCCAAGATCCCAGGAAGAGAATGGAGAAGAAGGAATAGCAGCATAGCTATCCCACCTGGGGGGATGATTTCTTACTTTCTCTCTCACTGCCTCTGTCTTTCTCTCTCTCCAGAGAGCACACGTGCCCTAAGGCAAAAACCTCTCAAGAGCAAAACAAAACGAAACACAATCTTGTATTATTGTTGCTGATCCTGGACCTCCCTCCAAAGTTGGCTATTTGGCAGTTGAGACGGGTAGCACCTGCTGTTCTTGGTGCCCAGTCTGTGGAAGTGGATTGGATAGCCTAAACATCAGAAAAGTATTTTCACACAGTTCTGGAAATTAGAAGTCCAGGTTCAGGGTGCCAGCGTGGTCAGATTTGGGTGAGGCTCTCCTCTAGACTATAGCTGGCTGCCTTCTCTCTTTGTCCTAAGTGGCAGAAAGAATGAGTTTTTGGTCCCTTCCCAAAAGAGGGAATCCCATCACAAAGACCCCACCTTCATGATTTAATAGAACATAGTGATCTCCCAAAAGCCCATCTCTAAATATTATCATATAGGAAGTTAGGGTTTAAATATATGACTGGGGGAGTCACAATTTGGTCCAAAGCAGTTAGGTTTCCTGAACCAGCAGTGCCATATCCTGCAATATGGGGATATGTAGGCTTATACACAATAACATCCTGAAATAAAAATGGATACAATCTTTCCTCTAACAAAAATGGATACCGTTCCAAATACTGTACTTTGTAACAGTACAGACTATATCTTATTCATATACAGTCCTGACAACTACCTGAATATAGAAACATATAGATGTTTGAAAATATTCTGCAGGAAGCCTTTGTACATGGAGTTACTATAGTTATCTCACACTCTGCATTTTGTGGGCAATAGTTTGAAATGAAATTCAGGTTAGGTTAGAGGTGCAAGTAAATATTACTTCTGTTTTCTATTTTTGCATATTTATAATCACAATGTAAATGTCATTTTAAAAAATGCCTTTTGAGCTAGCAGGTGGTATGGATGGTAAGGCAGCTGGATCCCACATGGTTAGCTGCATGGTTCAAGTCCCAGACCCAGTGGCTTGAGAAACACACCAGGCACTTGCATGTGTATGCCCAAAATCCCAAGAGGAGAATAGGGGAAAAGGGATTGTAATGTGGCCATCCCTCACGGAGGGTGGAGGGAATGATTCTTGCTTTCTCTCTCTTTCTCTGTCTCTGGTGAATGCATGTATCCTATAGTAAAACAACAACATAGCAATAAAAAAAAAAAAACAAGAAAAAAAAACACTGTCTTTAAATTTAAGGTTTATCAAAAATATTTTTCACATTTTTGAAGTCTTCATACTTCTGATTTTTAATGATTACATGACAGGACATCTTGTTAATGCACCATGTTTTTCTAGATCATTTTCTTATTGTAGAAAATTAATTGGCTTCTAGATTTTGGCTATTATAGATAAATTTGTAATAACAATCTTTCTGCATCTAGATTTTTGCTTCTATATAATTAGTTCCTTCAGGAAGTTCTCAGGAGCAGGATTGCTAGGTCAAAGTGACAGAGCATCTGTGTGGCTCTTGCTACACATTGCGAAGAATGTGATTTTAAAATACTATGCATGTATGTGCTTATGCATAGAAAGTACTGGATGGTGCCCCCAAGTACTGGGTGGTGGCTGAATTCACTCCAGTGTAAGAAATCCTGTAGACATCTCTATCTGAAGATAAATATAGATTTCCACAAGAACCAGAGGTTAACAAAGTGTTTGTCAGTTTTAGCACATACAGGTTGATGGAAATTATATGCTTTTCATAGAACTTTCAGGGAATTTGAATGACTATTTTATCTCTTATCAAATAAAAATGTAGATTCACAGATTTATTTGAATGGTTAGTCTCTACACCATAAATCAATATGTTCCACATGGAAATTTTAAAAGAAAGAGCTACTTACTTCTGTGGTCATTTGGAATCCCAAACTACCTTGCTCATTGGACAATGTCAAAAAATATTTGTCTAATGAATGAATGTGTAATTGTTCTGTTCTTTATCTAAAAAAGAGTGCAAGATCTTCAGCTTTACTAATCAAATTAAAGGGAATTAGAGTACTTTTGAAAAGAAAAAAATATGAACCACCATGTTGACTTAGTGGTTGAGAAAGCCAGATCCCACATGATCAACCATGAGGTTCAAATCCAGGACCTGGCAGCTTGAAAAACATATTGGGCACATCTGTGCGTGAGCCCCAATTTCAAAGGATGGAGAGATGAGGAAGATATTGTAGCATGTCTACACCCCATTGGGAGATACTTTCTCCCTCTCTCTGTCTCTCTCCGGAGAGTGCATGTACCCTCTGGCAAATCTGAAAAAAAAAATCATTATTACAGTCTATGATTAATTTACTACATACAGTTTCCCACTTCTTATTGTTTAATTTAACAATTCAGACATATAATAATTAATATAATATCAATTTCAGTTTAATAGGTGGCAATTGCCAAAAATATTGAAGGACATTTTTCAATCACCTCCAATTTGCACCTATTTCTATAGCCCTCTGCAGGATTGCTTTTTCCTATGGAGTAACATTGATCATGAAAATAGTCTGCACTACCACCAGCTGTCATTTCTTTTGAAATTTCAATTATTTCAGTCTTTTCAGATTTGAGTAATCAAAAATGTATAACCTGTTTCAAAACATAAATTCTTTCAGCTTTTTGCTTTTAAAAATGTGCATATTTTTATAATTACCTGCCTTCAATCTCTGGGATCATGAATGCATTCTTCTTTCTAAAGGAAAATGTGGGTAGCAAAGATATCAACCTAAAAGAAAAATAAGTTTTAGACTGAAAAGGGAAGTATCTAAAGAAATAGACAAGGTGCTGGAGATGCAGATGAGACTGGAATCCAATCTGCCCCAGTCTTCTGTGGTGGGCTCTGACTGGCCCTCCAGTCCTTCTCTTTGTCCCCATCAGTTCTTTCCTTGCTCCATACTTCCCCAATGCAATATTCAACTCTTTAGAAATATGCCACAATTTTGCAGAATATTCTGGCTTTGCACACACAATTCTGTGCCCTTCACTACCTTCTCTTTCTGGAAAATTGTTAACTGTCTTCACAACTCAGTTTCATTGTCACTTCTACTGTTAACTCTCTCCTAACAGCCTTCCCCCACATCTTAGCCATCCCACAGCCCCCAAAACACTGACCTGGTCACACAAGAAATCTACTTATTTCCTTTTCTAAGAGTACTAGACACATTTATTCACCAACTCAAGTGTTGTATTAAATGCCTACTATTCAGAAACTGAGAAAACAGTGCTGAACAAAACAAACAAGCTTTATGGGGCTTCTGGCATAATGGGGATAAAGAGACAATTAACTAAATAAGTAAATTATTTAAATAGTATGTTAGAAGATGATAAGTGCTTATGAAAAAAAAAAAAAGCAGAAAAGGGGTAAAGAAGTGCCAGGGGATGGGTTGTGTAGGAGGTGGGGAAGACGCTTGTAAGTTGAAATAGATAGTCTAGAAAGACCTCAGTGAGAAGGTGACATTTTGAACAAGGAGATGAGGGAGATGAGGGAATAAACAGTGGGGATACTTGATGAGAAGAATTCCAGAACAGAAAATGCAAGGGCTGTCAGTAGGAGGTTGCCAATAATATTGGAAGAACAGGAAGGAAGCCCATGTGGATGGAAGAGAGTGCACAGAACTAAGAGTGATGGTGGCTAGGTCAGAAAAGTGAAAGTGTAGAGATGGGGACCCAGATCTTATGGTGTACTGAAGGCCACTGTAAGCACTTTGGCTTTCATTAGGGTTGAGATGGAAGCCTTTGGGGGATTTTATCACAACATAATCCAGGTTATAGTTTTAATTATTTCCTATGATTGTTATAGAATGTGGACCATTAGGGGAACAAGGTAATTATCCGGACAAAAGGAGATGATGACTTGGGCCAGGAAGTAGCAGGCGAGGTAGTGAGAAAAGTCAGATTCTGGATATATGTTGAAGGTTGACCCAATAGGATTTCATGATGAGTATGAGAGAAACAAGTCAAAAATGACTCCAAGGTTTTTGGCCTGAGCAACTGGAAAGATGGAGTTGCTGCGGCCTGCAGGTGGCATGGTGGTTAAGGTGCTGGATTCCCACATGGCCGACTATGGTTCACATCCTGATCTTGGTGGCTTCCTTTCTCACTTACCCTCTCTCTGTCTCTATCTCTCTGGTCAAATTAAAAAGTAATTATAATAAAATTAAATATTTTTCCCCAAAGATAAAACTGTTAATGTATTGAGACGATAAAGTTGTAGAGGAGCAAATTTGGAGGGCAAGACTAGAAATTCGATTTTGTTCATGTTGCGTTTGATGTGCTTTCTAGTTTTTAAAGTAGAGGTGTCAGACTGTGGTTGTATGAGCTGGAGTTTGGGGAAGATATCTATTAGAGATAAAAGCTCTGGAGCCTTATTATTTTATTCAAAGTGGATGAATATAAAATACTTTTTTTTTTCCTTCTGTTTTTTTTTTTTTTAAGATTTTTTGCTGTAGGATACATATGCACACCAGAGAGACAGAGAGAAAGTAAGAAATCACCCTAGGGAGGATGGCTACTCCACAGCCCTTCTCTATTCTCCTCTCAGGATTTTGGGCACACATACACATGAGCCCAGCTTGAATTCCAAGCTGCCAGGTCCGGGACTTGAATTGCAACTGGGCATGTGGGAGTCCAGCACCATAACCACTACACCACCTTCTGGCCCCTAAAAGATTTAATGTTAAGTGAAGTGAGCTAGACTTTGAAAGATACCCACTGTATGTCCCCATAGATTGTGAACATCTACAATCTATGAAAGAAATGGAAAGATCTTAAGATATAAGATAGTAGAGGAGACTGTAAGGGAAGGGAGTGGGTGGTAGAGGGTGAGTGGGAGTAGAAAAGAAAAGAAACATTTAACAAACAAATGTAAGATTCTCTGTTGAAAAAAATATTCTGTGATTTTTGCTTTGTAGCAATCAGAATTCAGAAAAAGAAAACACATGTATGACAGGAAAAAATTTGGAGGGGGCTGGCCCTATTGTGTAGCAGTTCAGTATTGTGCATAGAAGGCCAGATCCCACATCGCTGACTGTGGTTCTAGCCCTGGATCTGGAGACTTGAAAAAATGCTAGGCACACGTGCATACATACCCCAAATCCTGATGGGATGGAGAAATGGAGAAAAAAGAACTGCAGAATGACCATGCTCCATTGGAGAGGGGATTTCTTCTGGGTCTGTCTACCTCTCTCTCTGGTGAGCACACATACCCTGAGGCAATAAAATACATAAGTAAATAAATAAAAATAAAAATTTAGAGTCATCAACATACAATTGCCTTTTAAAGTCATGACACTAAATGAGAGTGTGAAGGGAGTGGTTATATTAGAGAAAGAAAACATAGATGTCCAAGGCCTGAGCTCCAGGGTATTTCAACGTTGAGTCACTAAGCTTACAGGACTGTTACGCCATGTTCACATTTCATTGAAATTGTTATGTTTGTCTTATACTGCCACTAAACTGCAATCTCCTTGATGGACAGAACTGATTTTATTTTTTTAACAGCTTTATTTGAAGTATAACTTATATTCCATACTTCTGATCTGTAATTCAATGATTTTTAATTTTTACTCAGTTTATATCTTCAGTGACAGGTATACGGTAATCACTTAATCAATGTTTTTAGCTGAATGTTGAGTTTTTAAGTGAATGAATATATATGATTTTAGATCACCCTTTTGCATTTCTGGATATTATTTCATTACATTAAAAAACAAGGTGCTGACTAGTGGAATTTTTGCTTTTAGTTTTTTTCTTTTTGCCATAGGGCATGTGTGCTCACTGGAGAAAGACAAAGAGAGGGAAAGTAAGAAATCACCCTCAAGTGAGGATGGTCATTCCGTAATCCCTTCTCCTTCATTCTCCTCTAGGGATTTTAGGCACACATGCACACATACCTGGCATGATTTTTAAGTCCCTAGGTCCAGGATTCAAACTGTGTTCAGCCATGTGAGAGTCCAGCGCCTTACCACGACACCACCTACTGGTCCCTAAAGGATTTTTAATTTTCTTCAAACTTTGAAATTTAAGATTCTAAATGTTTCAAAAGTGTGATGGTTAATTTTATGTGTCAACATGGCTAGGCTTTGGAGTGTCTTGATATTTGGTCAGACATTATTCTGGGTGTATCTCTGAGGTTATTTCAGGATAAGAATTTGCTGTGGTATACTGAGTAAAGCAGATTGCCCTCCAATGTGGGGGAGCTGCCTTCAATTAATCGCAGACCTAAATAAAACAAAAAGTGAGTAAGAGAGAACTCCTCATAACTGCCTGACCTGGGACATCAGTCTTTTCCTGCCTTCAGACTTAAACTGAAAAATCAGCTGTTCTTGGGTGTGAAGCTTGCTGACTTTCGGACAACAATTAATGCCATTAGCTTTTCTGATTCTCAGGCTTACAAAATCCTAACAAAACTTTAGCAAGTCACATTAAAAAAGATAAGAAAGGAATATTATATATGGACATGGGAGGATTTATTCCAAAATTGCAAAGTTGGTTAGCTTTGGAACATTCATTAATGTAATTTACCCACCAAGTGTGAATTTTGTCATGATAAGAATATCTCAGTAGGGACCAGCAGTTGGCATAATGGCTATGTCACTGGGCTCCCATGTGGTCAACCACAGTTTGCATTCCAGACCTGGTGGCTTAAACTCATGCCAGGCACATGTGTGTATGTGCCCAACATCCCAAAAGGAGAAAGGAGGAGAAGGGATTGTAGTGTGACCATACCCCCTGGCAGGTGATTTCTTGCTTTCTGTCTCTGTTTTTCAGGCGAGCACACATGCCCTATAGCAAAAGCCTTTAAAAAAAAAAAAAAGTATATCTCAATAAATTTGGGATAGAAGGTAACTTTACCAACTTAATAAAGAACATCTATAAGACAAAGACAAAACCAAACTTAAGGCTAATATCATCTTTAATTTTGAAAATCTGAATATTTCACCCTGGCTCTGGCAGAATAGTAAGGGATGGGAAGAAAGACAAAGGCATACAAATTTAAATAAAAAAGTAAAATTGACTTTACTCATAGATGAAATAACTGCATTCAGAGGAAATCCTGAAAAACTAAGAAAAAACATGCTGGAAAACATAAGTTTTCAAGATATAAGGTAATATACAAAAGTTAGTTAGTTGTATTTGGAGCCAGCAAGTGGCATCGTGGTTAAGGCACTTGACTTCCATATGGCCAACCACAGGCTGAGCCCAGACTCGGTGGCTTGAATCACACTGGTCACATGTGCTGTGTGCCCAAAATTCTGAGAGAAGACTGGAGAAGGAATTGCAGTATGGCCATCCCCCCGAGGGGTGGGGTGATTTCTTTCCTCTCTCTGTCTCTCTCTCCAGTGAATGCATAAGCTCTATCAAAAAAACCTAAAAAAACAAACAAACAAACAAACAAAACCCTGAAAGGTTTATTGTATTCCTATACAAGAAAATAAACAATTCGGGAACCAACAGTTAGTGTAATGGCTATGTCGCTGGACTCCCACGTAGTCGACCGCGTTTGCGTCCCGGACCTGGTGGCTTAAAAATCACACTGGGCGCATGTGCGTGCGTGCCCAAGATCCCGAGAGGACAATGGAGGAGAAGGGATTGCGGCATGACCATCCCCCCTGGGGGGTGATTTCTCGTTTTCTGTCTCTATGTCTCTCTCTGTCTGTCTGGCAAGCGCACACGCCCTATAGTGAAAAACCTCTCCAAGAAAAGAAACAATACAATGAATAATATAATGAACAATGATCAACTGGAAATGAATTTTAAAATCTGTTTATAATAACATAAAATATAAAATACTTATGGCAAATTAAACAGGCAATACCTATAGACTGAACAATACAAAATATTGCTAAGAAAGTGTAAACAGAACCTAAATAAATGATAAGATATACCATATATCAAGTTTTTTGCAAAAATTGACAAATACAGTCTAAAAAGACTCAGAGTAGTCAAAGGTTTTTTTTTTTTTTTTTTTTTTTTTTTTTTTTTTTTCTCTTTGCCATAGGGTGCTTTTGCTCATTGAGAGAAAGAGAGAGAATGAGAAAGGATCCCCAGGGAGACTGGCACACCTCAATCCCTTTTCCTCCATTCCCCTCTTGAGATTTTAGGCATGTACACTTGCCCAGTGTACTTTTCAAGCTGCTAGGTCCAGGACTCAAATTGTGCAGTAGTCATGTGAGATTCAGCCACTTCACTCACCATCCCATGGGCCAGTCCATCAAAGTAATTTTGAAAATGATAAAGGTTGAGATACCTGATTTTAAGACTTACTATAAAGCGATAGTAATCAAGACAGTGTAATTGATCAAAACAGTACAACAATACAATGCAGAACATAATAAATAGAATATAGAAGTAGACACATATATCTATTAAAAAAATGATTTCAACAATGGTGCAAAGGTAATTCAATGGGAAAATGGGTTTTTTTTGGGTGCTAAAACAACTAGAAACCTATACAATTAAATCCATACCATGAATGGGCAAAAGATCAGAATAGACACAACAGAAAGTACAAAGTGGGGCTGGGCAGTGGTACAGCAGTAAAACATGATGCTCTGTGAGGCTGACCCACATAGGAAGGTTCTGGGTTCATGTCCCGAGACTATCGTGAATACCCCAGGAACCTATTTGCCCATGACCCAGGGCTGGCTAAAGGAAAGGAGCAGATTGCAATATCAAGTCTCCACTGCAGGTGATGCTTTTCTGTCTCTTTTGCTCATAAAAGAAATAAATTTAAAAACAACAACAACAAAAAAGGTATAGGGAATGGCCAGCAAGAAAATCCATCAGAAAAATGCAAATTAATCATCAGGAAAATGCAATTGCAAGCCACAATAAGATACAATTTTATGCCCATTAGAAGAATTAAAATTTAAGACTGACAACTCCAGTTGTGGGTGAGGATGTGAGGTAACCAGCAATTTCCTATAAAGTGAAATATGCACCTACCCTATGACTCATCAACCCTACTTCCAAGCATTTATGTAAGGGAAATGAAAATATATGTTTATGGGGCCAAGCAGGTGGTATGGTGGCTAAGGTACTGACCTACGGTGGTTTGAGTCCCAGACCTGGAGGCTTGCTTTCTCACTCCCCCCCACACACACGTGTGTTTCTCTCTAGTCAAATAAAAAGAAATAATAATAATAAAATTAAATAAAAATTCTGAAAAAGAAAAGAAATACATATTCAAAAAAAGCCACATTCAAGAATGTTCATACAGCTTTATTCATAAAAATCAAAGTCCACAAATAATCCAAATGTTCAATTACCAGAAGAATAGCCACATAAATTGTGGTATATCTTAATAAAGAAATATTACTTAACAATAAAAAAGCACATTTTCCCAATATGTGCAATGATGTGAATGCATCTCAGAAACATTCCGCTGAGCGATAAAAGCCAGACACACACACACAAATACATACAGTATGATTCCACTTATCTGAAATTCTAGGAAACAAACTAATCTATAGTGACAGAATGCAGAGCAGTGGTTGCCTGGGGTTGCCTGGGGGTGGGGGCGGGGTAGGTGCAGCTGAGATCCAGTGGTGTGACTAACTGGCCATAGGAGCTTGAGCAGGAAACTCCACCTCCCAGCTTTGTTAGTTTTTTCAAAAGTAACTGATAAATAAATCCAGATTACATGTACTAGCTTATCTTCAAGGTCCCTCCCAGCAATGAATTCTTGGTGTCTTCCGTGTCCAGACTCAGGAAGAAATAGAGGGTTTTTTTGTTTATGGCATTTGCATTGAATTCCTAAATCACAGCATAATTATAAAATGTTTTTGTCAGAGTAGGGAATCATAGTCTCGTTGCCCCCACCCAGAAGATTACGAACTAATAGAATACACCACTAAACTGAAGAAAGTGTTCTTACTGCAGTAGCAAAGGACATGTGGGGTTTTTTTTTGAGAGGTTTTTTTTGTTTTGTTTTATTTTTTTTGCTATAGGGCACGTGCGCTCGCCAGACAGACAGAGAGACAGAAAGCAAGAAATCACCTCCCTCGAGGGGATGGCCATGCCGCAATCCCTTCTCCTCCATTCTCCTCTTGGGATCATGGGCACGCACGCACACGCGCCTGGCGTGAGTTTTAAGTCACCGGGTCTGGGACACGAACCCTGGTCGATTACATGGGAGTCCAGCAACATAGCCATTACACTAACTGCTGGTCCCGGGACCTGTGTTTTGGATAGGAAATATTGAGTATATGGAAATATTGGTGGGATAAGTAGCAGAAGGAAGTAAAAGCAAAGAAAGAAAGAAAATAAATAAAAAAGAACACAGCATCCAACAAAATGAAATCCCTTATCACCATCCGAATTACTTTCCTGGTACATGGTAGGTAACTGAAAGTTGGAGCCATTTATTTTTTAAGTAAAGCACTGTTCATAAGCCTGTATTACTTACAAGGGTTAAACAAACAGACCCCAAAAATGCATTGAAAAGGGCATATCACTAGGCTATTATCTGAAGGAACACAGGCCTGTTTCACAACAATCCCACGAGGGTGGCACTGTGTTCGTAATGATCCCAAGACACATACCACTGTAGTACTCTTCTAAAACCAAGGCATTCTGTTGGGAAGCACAGCTGGCCTCCTGGCTTTGGAGGGTTCATGGGCCTCCAGCACCTAGCTTGCTGAGCTGTGATCAGGATTAAATGTGATCATGGGTGTAAGGGTACTGGTGTGTATTCATTTCTCTACAATGGGTAATTATTACTACTGGAAGGAACAATTCATTTTAACTGGTAAAATTTATAAGGCGTCTTGAAAGTTGCAAGGTTAGAAAGATCTTCGTTGGCAAAACTATTTAAAACAAAAGAAACAGCTTCAGCAAAGTTCATTGTTTTACAGTGGAGGGCATATTATAGGAGGATATTCTAGAAGGAGATGAGGCCAGAAAGTTTGGGTGGGGCTGCTGCTAAGGTTTGAGTGTGTCTTCACAAAGCTCGTATGTTAAAATTTGGCCACTATTGCGACAATATTACAAGGGCTAAAATTTAATCTGACTATGGCCTTAGTGTGGCCTTTGGGAGATAATTAGAATTAGATAAGATCATCAGGGTGAGACCGAGGATTGGCTCCTGGTGGGCTTATGAGATGAGGTGGAGACCAGAAATGACACACAGTCTTGCTTTCTTATCATGAGCTGTCCTGTACTGTCTTGGGACTCTGCAGAGAAGCCCCATCAGCAAAAAGATCCTCACCAGAAGTGGCCCCACAAACTTGGACTTCCAAAATTTTAAACTGAATAGACCTTTATTCTTTATAAATTACCTTGTCTGAGGTATTCAGTTATAGTAACATTAAAACAAACGAACAAACAAGGAGCAGCAGTTAGCATTATGGCTATGTCACTGAACTCCCACGTAACCGACCGCGGTTTGAGTCCCGGACCTGGTGGATTAAACTCACGCCGGGCGCGTGTGCATGCGTGCCTGAGATCCCAAGAGAATGGAGAAGGAATTGTGGCGTGGCCATCCCCACTGGGGGGTGATTTCTCACTTTCTATCTCTCTGTCTCTGTCTTTCTTGCGAGCTCATGCGCCCTATAGCAAAAACCTCTCAAAAAAACAAACATACAAACAGACAAAAAACAGACTAAAACAGCTACAAATTTTGGATAGCTTGAGTTGTTCACATGTAACAGCAGGGGGACTAAAAGCTTTAATGTGTTTGTGGAACTGTTTGGGATTTGATAAGATCTTAACAATGTTTTAGGTTAAGAACTCTAGTGGGACCAGCAGTTAGTATAATGGTTATGTCGCTGGACTCCCATGTAGTCGACCGGGATTCGAATCCCGGAACCGGTGGCTTGAAACTCATGCCAGGCACGTGTGCGTGCATGCCCAGGATCCTGAGAGGAGAATGGAGGAGAAGACATTGTGGCGTGGCCATCCCCCCAGGGGGGGTGATTTCTCGCTTTCTGTCTCTCTGACTCTGTCTGGCGAGCGCACACGCCCTACGGCAAAAAAAAAAAAAAAACCTCTTGAAAAAGAAAAATAATAATAATAAAAAGGACTCTAGTTACAATGTATATACTCCACACTGTGTCTACACTGGATAGGCTTAAATAGAGGACAGAGATAAACTAGTCAGGATGTTCTACCAGGGTTTGAGTTGAGATTTAATGAAGGTCAGACATGGGGCTGCAGAAAAAAATGAATGTTAGAAACACAATTTTTTAGGGAACAGCAGGTGGCATAGTGATTAAGACACTAGACTTCCCTGTGGTTGACATTGGTTTGAGTCCTGGACCCAGTGGTTTGGAACTCATGCCAGGCACACATGCAGAGAGGAGACTGAGAGAGGAGACTGGAAGTGGAGAAATTGTGGGTGTGGCCATCCCCCTCAGGGGCAATTTCTTGGCTTCTGTCTGTCTCTCCAGTGAGCACATGTGCCCTATAGTAAAAATCTCTCGCAAAAACAAAACTAGAAAAAGTGAAAGAAACACAGTTTTTCAGCCAAGATTTGGCAATTAATATCGGGTGGTAGAAAGTGAGAAGGGGATTCTGGAGCTAAAATGTTTCTGAAACTTGGAGCATAAGTTGCATGTAGCACAGATAGGATTAGATCAACGCTTCGATAGGAGAAGGACCAGGTTTATATGGAAGAGTGAACTCCTAATTTAGCATGTGCTGAGTCTGAGATATTTATAGAACATTCGGTTGGAAATATGGGCCTGGAGCTTGGGAAAGGAGTCAGCTGGAGGTGGCTATAGAGTAATTCCCTTGAGAGGCAAGGAATTGGTGTAGTGGTTAAGGTGCTGGGATCCCACATGGCTCAAGTGGTTCAAGTCTTGATTTTGGTGGCTTGAAACTCACGCTGAGCAAGTGTGTGCACATGCCCCAAATTCTGAAAAGAGAATGGAGAAGGGATTGTGGTGTGACCATCCCCACAGGGGGTTATTTCTCACTTTCTCTCCATCTCTGTCTTTCTGGCAAGTGCATACACCCTATAGCAGGAAAATTTCCCAAGAGAGATCACAATTTCTTTATCTGAGGAAGAATATGTGGCAAATACTATCAATATTAGTAGTCATACAGGAGTGTGCAAGGGTGTGGGAGACTAGCTTATAGTGGAAAGAGCATCAAACAAAATTAAAACATCTGAGTGTAAGTCCAGCCTAGACTTTACATGTATATTCTCATTAATTAATCTTTAGAGAGGGAGGGGCAAATTCTTAAGGTCCGTATTTTCACATTTAGGCAGAAGAAGAGGACCTAGAAAATGAAAGAATGACCATGTTTTTTTAAAGTTGTTTTATGTCTCTGACAGCTAAAGTTATGATCATAGAGACAGAGATCCTATCTCAGATATTCTCAGACCCTCTGTGAGGGCCAGGATGCTCACATAGCAAACTAAAGGGACATTTGGGAAGTGCCAAGTGATGGCATAGACAAGAAGTCCTATTTAATCATGGGCTGGGCTGAATTTGACCCAGGGAACCTGAGAGAGGGGAAAACATGGTAGACTGAGTCTTCAAGGGCAGCAGAGCTCAGAGAAATGAAGAGACTAGGAAGAACATACAGGTCAATGGGACCCATGGTTTTTCATGTTTTCTCTTAACTCGTACCTATGACTGAGGTATACTGGAAAGTTTCCTACCTCTGAGTATATTAACTAAATCTTCTACACATTTCCAATACTGCTCTAAAATAGTTAAGGGGTCATCAGATTTGGCAAAACAGTGGCATTTGATGCTCTTTTTACACATCAGCACATTTCAGCTTTTCTTTCAGTTTCCTGTCTATTTTAGTTCCAGCATTTATTTACATACCTTTGATTTTTAAATGTTAACTTGCTTAATGTCAAATAGTAAGATATTCTAAACTATTGGCATTATTCCTGGAGATTTTTAAAGAGCAACTAATTCCCAGTTTCTTTCACATTAATGGGCTGTAAATTGCTCCCCTCCCCCTACAACTCAGGAAGGACCCTGGAGCAAGGTCATGTCCTAGACTGTAGTGGACATTCACTGCTCTTTGGCTTCCCAGCATCCATTACCCTTTCTGTTCTTAGGAACTCTCTGAAGTCCTAGTTAGGAGTTACTGGCTCCTCGTTGTGGTAGTCCCAGTGGGACTGTTGGTTAAAGAACCCTGCCTGCTTCTTGCCAAGAGTAGTCATTGGCTGGTGTTAGCCAAACAAATTTTATTCTAAAACAGTGTACTTGAGCAAGGTAACTCAAGGACTGCTAAAAAGAATTGGACCAGAAATTATTTCTACTTACTACTTCCCAGATAATCCAGGGCTGTCCTCTCTGAGCCTCATTCTTTAGGTCTTTTTTTTATTTGGTGAGCTATCCAACCATTTCTTAAATAATTTTTTTTCTTTATTTGTGAGAGAGCATGAGTGTGTGCATGAAAGAATGAGAAAGGGAGAGATGAACACTCCCTTTAGGATCTGGTCACATTCTAATCCTCCTCCTCCAGACCTGCAGCTCATTGGCTTTTGGGCACTTGTGTGTGTGCCTGGGGTGTTTTCAGGCTGACAAGGCCAGGGATTTGCACCATGGTTGTCATGTGAAATTTGGCTTCTCTGGAGCAGTGCATTACCACTGTGCTATGAAGCTGGCCCACTATTATACCTCTCTAATAAATTCTCTCTGAGAATTTAACCAGAGTCAGTTACTATTATTTACAAAAAGAAAAAAAAAAAGAACTAATTTACTGACTTGACTAGAAAATCTAATGTTTTCGACCTCCTGCCAAAGTTACCTCTTATGATGTAGGAAGTCAAGAGTGGTAAGGATGGGTAAGAAATGAAAGTAAGAGACATTGTGACAACTGTTTATTTACTTTATCTGTTTCTCTTTCAGTTAACTGCACAGTTGCCCACAGAAGACACTGGAGAGTCATTCTTGATAGGTAGCCTTACCTATCAAGGTAACCAGTCTCTGAGATGGGCCCTAGTGATCTCTGCCTCCTTCCTGGAATTCATGTTCTTGCTAAGTCCCACATTGTATCAGATTTGGTCAATTTGACTGGTAGAATATGTCAGAAGTGATGGTGTGTCACTTCTGAGATTAGATTTTTTTTTCTTTAAATGTATTTATTTACATTCATTCACTGTACACCATTACAGCATACAAAATGAGATTTTCCATCCAGAGTACATTGTATATTGTCTCAATCAAGCACATCAACAAACATGTTATTGTCAACAAATAATTTTCCATTTCTTGTTTCCTGTATGTTTTGCTCCCCACCCCCCATCCTTGATTCCCTATCTCTTACCCTCTGCCATCTCCCACTCTCTTCCCACACTGTCTCTGGTATGGTATCTATGTTTACTTTCTATACTGTTTCCCCCCACATTTTATTGAATTACTAAAGATCTTAATTAATCTAAATATTTTCATAGCGAACACAGCTGATATATACATTTCCATGAACACAAGTCTAACTTTAGGCATCCTATAAAGTAGCACCTAGCTGGGGCTATATATCTTACTGCAGTCGTTGAATAGATATTTTTTTCCCGAAACTTTTTTTTGTAACTTAATTTACATTCTTTTCCTAAGCATCATCACAGCATACAAAATGTGATTTCCCATCCAGAATATACTGCAGAGTGACTTAATCATGCATATTATTATCAAAAATTTTCCATTTCTAGTTCCTAGAATTTTTTTACCCCTCTTTCTGACCCTCTGTCCTTTCCCACCCTCTTCTCACACTATCTCTGGTGTCTACAATT
>NW_006159479.1:2604695-2625408 GCF_000334495.1 Tupaia belangeri chinensis | reverse complement strand
GATGAGAGATCTGCTGTTAGCCTGATGGGATGTCCTTTGTAGGTAACTTGATGTTTTTCTCTTGCCAATCTTAGTATCTCATCTTTGTCTGTGGTTTTGGTCAACCTGGCTATAATGTATCTTGAAGAAGATCTTCTTGGGTTGATTCTATTTGGGGTCCTTTGTATTTCTTGGGACTGGACCTTCGAATGCCTCTCTAGGGTTGGAAAGTTTTCTTGCAGGATTTCATGGAATAGATTATCAATGCCCTTATGGGTCTCTTCACCTTCTGGAATGCCAATTATCTGGATGTTTGAACGTTTGATGGTATCTAGTACTTCTCGCATATTATTCTCGAATTTTTGGGCCATTTTCTCAGTCTTTGTGATGGATTTTTCTAGGCCAGCAATTTTCTCTTCTACGTCTGAGATTCTATTTTCTGTATGATCTAGTCTGCTTTTAATACTTTCAAGGCAGATTTTTACTTTCTGTATTATAGACTTCATTTCTAACAGTTCTGTTTGATTCTTTTGTAAAGTGTGTAATTCCTTTTAGATCTTCCAAGAATTTCCTCACCTTCTGGAACTCATTAACTTCTTTCTCCTTTCTCTTTAGCAGTTCATTGTCTCTCTTCTCTTCCATCTCTGTTAGCTTTGCCATTATGAATGCTCTAAATTCTTTATCAGACATTTCCATTATTTTCATTGAACTGCTTGTGGATGAAGAGGAATTATTCTTTTCCCTTGGAGGAGAGGTATTTTCTTGCTTTCTCATGTTTTTTGTGGTCCTGCAGTGATTTCTTGTCATCTGATGGATGGTGTGTTTCTTTTTTTAATTCTTGAAGTTCAATCTGAATGTTCAGGAGCAAGCAGAAAGAGGTAATCTGGAATCTCTTTGCTGTTCTGTTGTGATCACTGGCGCAGCAGATTCAGTAGATATTGAGGCATATGTTAACCCTAATAGTATTTGGATGTTTAGCTACAGTCCCCTTAGATCCATCTAGAAACACGTTAAATGGATATTGAAGAGTGGACAGACAAGAAAAACGAAAATAAAAAAGAGAGAGAGAAACAACAACAAAGAAAGAGAAAAAAAGACAAAAAAAAAGAAAAATGTAATTATTGTTTTTCTTTTTTAAAAAAAGTACAAAATAGAAAATAACTAGTTCGCAGCAGCCATGAGGAATCTTCTTCTGAAGGCCTTGGCTCTTCTGTCACACTAGCTCGTTTGCTGGAGGTTGAATTATCAGTAGAAAATCTTCATTTCTCTTGTACGCTGAAATAACTAGTTCACAGGAACCATGAGGAATCTTCTTCCTTTTTTTTTTTTTTTTTTTTTTGGAGAGGTTTTTGCTATAGGGAGCGTGTGTTCACCAGAAAGAGAGAGAATGATAGAGAGACGGAAAGCGAGAAATCATTCCCCAAGGGAAGGGACATGCCGCAATCCCTTCTCTATTCTCTTCTTGGGATCTTGGCACGCACGCACACGTGCCCAGCGTGTTCAGGTCACCTGGGCTGGGACTTGGACCATGGTTGACTACATGGGAGTCCAGTAACATAGCCATTACACCAACTGCTGGTCCCGTGAAATTAGATCTTAAGAAACACTCTAGCTTCCTTCTTGTTTACTCTCTCTCTCTCTCTCACACTTTCTCTTTCATTCTGTCTGTCTGTCTCTCACTCAGATTCTATTTCCAATTCTCACTTTGAAGGAAGTCAGCTTCCATATGTTGGATCTGCTTTCTACCCTGTTCACTCTGCTATCTTCCTCAGGGGATGCTAATATAGAACATTAGAGAGGCTCCTGTGTTCTCTCAATTCTTAACTGAGTTTGGTCCTCCCTGCTCTCTTAAGCCTGAGTATGAGTTCTTTTAGCTACCACCTTAAAAGGCTGCATATCAAGGGGACCAGCAGTTAGCGTAATGGCTATGTCGCTGAACTCCCATGTAGTCAACCGTGGTTCACGTCCCGGACCCGGTGGCTTAAAACTCATGCCGGGCACATGTGCGTGCATGCCCAAGATCCCGAGAGTAGAATGGAGGAGAAGGGATTGTGGCGTGGCCATCTCTCCTGGGAGGTGATTTCTCGCTTTCTGTCTCTCTGTCTCTCTCTGTCTGTCTGGTGAGCACACACGCCCTATAGCAAAAAAACCTCTCCAAAAAGAAAAGAAAAGAAAAGAAAAGGCTGCATCAATCTGGCTATTCTGGTAAATGTTTAACAACTGGCTCTCTGGGAAAAAAAAAAAAAGTGTTGTAAGTTGTAGTATTTACAGATTTCCATGTTATAATATTTGTACCGTGACTGATTTTAGGCTACCAATATCATACCTTTGAGCAGAGAGATGAAGAAAGATGTCAACAGTCAGTTATGCCATGTCCTATGTGCTGGCTCCAGCCAATGCCTGATTGTGTGTGTCTCTTCTGACATGGATCCTCTCAAGGTAGCCTGCTCTACATGATTCTCCTTCAGAGTTTAGGAACTTATATATATAGTAATTGTAAATTGTTCCATTACAAGAAAGCAAATAATTCACACACACAGAGCTTTGCAAATTACCCAAACTTGAAAGCACGATCATATGGCAGTGGTAACTAGCCTCCAAGGTGACCCCTAATTATCTCTGCCTCCTTCCTGGAATTCATGTTCTTGTGGAGTCCCACATCATATCAGATTTGGTCAATTGACCAGTAGAATATTTCAGAAGTGATGGTGTGTCACTTCTGAGATTAGGTCTTAAGAAACACTGCAGCTTCCTTCTCTCTCTCACTTCTCTCCTCTGTCTGTCTTTCTTTCTCATTTGGATTCTCCTTCCAATTCTCACTCTCAGGAAAGTCAGCTTCCATGTGAAGCATCCTCGTGGACAGAATGACAGGGTAAGGAACTGAGACCTGCAAACAACACTGTGAGTGAGATTGAAAGCAGATCCTCCAGGCCCATACCAAACTTAGTTGATTACAACACCTACCAGCAGCTTGACTGCAAACTCATGAGAGACCAAGCCAGTTCTGGGCAAGCAGTTTCAGATTCCTGGTCTTTGAAGACACTGTGTAAGATAATAACTGTTGTTTTAAGTCACTAAATTTTGGAGTAATTTGTTACACAGCAGTTGATAACTAATACAGACAGCATGACTGAAGCACTCCCTCCCTCTTATCCTTCATATCCAGGCAGTTACCTCCTAAGCATGACTCACTCATCTGTTCCCTTATCCTCTTCTCCATTGCCATCATCCTCGTCCAAGTCTGGACTGCTATAGTAGATAACTAAGTAATCTCCTCACTGACCACACTCTAGATAGAATGATCCATGGAAATCCGTTACTAACATTTTTCTTATTAAAACATTCCCCAGTAATTTATTGCTCTTAAAGTCCACTTAAAAAATAGTTATATGGTTATGTGGCCATAGATGACAATGACCCTTCTTTATATATTTTGTCTTAGTCCACCCTCACTCACATACGTTCACCCACAATCCAAGCTTCAACTTCATTTGTCTACCTTCCACCCTTTTATCTACAAAGATAGATAAAATCTATCTGATTTAAAAGGTAAAGTTCTTCCCAGAATCAAACACTAGGAATACAAATTAAAATACTCCTCCGTAAGCTTCTAGTATGTCCTAGTCAGCTCAGATCATCCTTCAAGTCTCAGTTTAAATGTCATCAAGACTGAGCTAAGTTCATCACTATTTATCTTCACAATACTCAACCAATATTGATCAGGCTTCTAACACAGGCACTATCCATGAGTCTGGAGTATGTCAGAGAATACCCTTTACTCTCTTCTCATGGTACGTACCCCAATTCTAATCCAAGTAATTATTTGACTTACTAACATGATTGTCTATTTCCATTACTAGATTATAAACTCCACATAGAGACCATTGTCTACTTATCAATTCCTATCTCAGAGTAGGTGCTCAATTAATATTTGTTAAAGAGATAGATTAGCTTTTGAATCAAACAGACTATAATTTGAATGTTTTATCTATTACTTACAAATGGTATAACTTGGGCACAGTTACTGTGTATAAAATGTGAATAACGGGGTTGACAGGTGGCTTGGTGGTTAAGGGTGCTAGACTCCAACATGGCCGACTGCGATTCAAGTCCTAGACCTGGCGGCTTGCTTTCTCTCTCTCTCTCCCTGTCCTTATCTGGTCAAATTGAAATAAATAAATGAATAAATAAATAAAGTTAAATAAAATAATTTTTTTTTTGGAGAGGATTTTGCTATAGGGTGCGTGCGCTTGCCAGAAAGACAGAGAGAGACAGAGAGACAGAATGCAAGAAATCAACCCCTGGGGGATAGCCACGCTGCAATCACTTCTCCTCCATTTTCCTCTTGGGATCTTGGGCACGCATGTACACGTGCCCAGCGTGAGTTTAATCCATGAGGTCCAGGACTTGAACCACGGTCAACTACATAGGAGTCCAGCAACATAGCCATTATGCCATCTGTTGGTCCCAATAAAATAATATTTTTAAAAATGTGAATAACAATGGTACCTACCTCTGGGAACCAGCAGTTAGCATAATGGCTATGTCACTGGACTCCCACGTAGTAGACCGCGGTTCGCCTCCCGGACCCGGTGGCTTAAAACTCACGCCGGGCACATGTGCGTGCGTGCCCAAGATCCCGAGAGGAGAATGGAGGAGAAGGGATTGCGGCATGACCATCCCCTCTGGGGGGTGATTTCTCACTTTCTGTCTCTCTGTCTCTCTCTGTCTGTCTGGCGAGCGCACACGCCCTATAGCGAAAACCTCTCAAAAAAAAAAAATAGTACCTACCTCATAGGGTTGATGTGAAAATTAAATCATATCACATATGCAATATGCTTAGAACAGTGCCTGATACTTAACAAGTGCCATGAAAATGAGCCATTTTATGATTAAAAAGGAATTTCTTATTATATTCATGTCACAGAACTATCATTTTGAGACTTCTGTTTATTGCGGTCTACATTTTCCTGAGCCATATCCTCCCCAGAAATTATCATTTTGATGTTACTCAGCTTAGATAAACATACTCTCTTTGATTCTTTCAGAACTTCTCTGGAAACCTGAACTGATGCGGCATTTTTTGTTTGCTATAAATTTCACCACTTAGGAAAAATTGTTAACATACATGTATAGTTAGAGAAAAAGGGAAAGGATATCTTTAGGAGGACTCAGTGTCAAAGATTTAGCTGCAATAAACAAGAGGGACTGTATCTGAAAGATCATAGTAAATATAAATAAAAGCGAAAGAATAGGAAGTCACATGGTCATAGCATTCTATTTTCTTGGTCGGGACTGTTGATAGCAAAACTTGGCTGAAGCTTGTTCAGCCCCTATTGAAAGTACTAAATACGTAGCAGAAATAACTTAAAACATACCCATCAAACTGCCAGAGGTAGTTATCTTTGGGAAAAAGAGAAATGTGGAGGGGCTTTGTGTTACAGTTTCTTAGGTAAGATCCCTTTACATCTAGAATGTCTTACTGGGGCCATAGGACAAACATGGCGGCAGAGTCGTGCCTTTCCCAGGAGGAATTTAAGAAAGAGTCCCAAAAGACCTTAGACCTCTCTTGCTGCGGGTTTTCACCACTAATAACGGTAGCCACCACCCAATGGACGAGTTTTCCCATGGAAACGTACAGGCCAATGACTTGCAGATCTACACCTGGATGGATGCAACCTTGAAAGAACTGACTAGTTTAGTAAAAGAAGTCTACCCAGAAGCTAGAAAGAAGGGCACACACTTCAATTCTACAATCGTTTTTACAGATCTTAAAAGACCTGGCTATGGAGTTAAAGAGATTGTCAACACCATGTCTGGCAGATAGGGGACTGATGATTCCGTGACCCTGCTGTCATGAAAGTTCCAAATAGATTATTTGGACATAGCGATTACCCCAAATTGGGCACCACCTCCTTCAGGGCACATGAGACCATATTAAATTTTATTAACTATTTCTTGAATTTATTTTTCAATCAGTTATGTAAAATAAATTTACATACTCTTCCTCCTGATTATTGCCATTAAGCCTTTAAATTCTAAACAAATTGTAAAGCAACTATTTAGGAGTTAGGTTTGGATGTACTATGGTATGAATATTAATAGAAAGATGGTATGTTTCAAGCCCTTTTGTAAAATATAAAGAAAAGTGCTCTTAGCATCCTGTGTAAAACTATATTGTTAAATATATGTGTGCAATAAAAAAGAGAATGTATTACTTGTGTGTGTGTGTATTCACTAAATTCACATTAATTTGTGTGTGTGTGTGTGTTTAGATATATATGATACAATGAAAATTAAATGTACGCTACCTCTGTCTTGGTTTGTTATAACTGAATACCACAGGCTGGGTAATTTGTTAGAACATAGGTTTATTTAGCTCTTGATTTTGGAGCTTGGGAAGTCCAAGAGCATGGTGTAGATATCTGGTGAGGGTCCATGTAGTCAGAAGGAAGGTGTCTTGTGGTCAGAAGGATGCGTGTGTGTGTGTGTGTGTGTGTGTGTGTGGGCGCGCGTGTGGCAGCTAGAGATCTACTTTTATAAGAACTCACTCTAGAGATAACACATTAATCCACTAATCTATTAATGGATTAATTCATGAGGGCAGAGTCCTTATTTCCTAACTACCTCCTATTTGGCCCCACCTCTGAACTGTTAGGACTGCAGGTAAGGTTTATGTGTGAGTGGATATTCAAACCATAGCAACCTAAGAAAGAGGAAGTGAAAGTTGAGGGAGGTCTAGTTGGACTTCAGCTTGGTTTCTCACACAAATTTTATTAGCTGTAAAAACCATCTCTCATGTGAAGGGGAAAGAAGAAGCAAGAAGAGAGAAAAATGAAGAAAAAAGAGTTTGGCTAATCAGATTTTTACTATGTGGCTTCATTATTACATAAAATATTACAAATTTTGGGGCCAGCAGGCGGTGTAGTAGTTAAGGCACTAGACTCCCACATGGCCGACCGCAGTTTGAGTGCCAGACCCAGCAGCTTGAAACTCATGCCAGGCATGTGTGCATGCATACCCAAAACCCTGGGAGAAGAATGGAGAAGGGATTGTGGCATGGCCATCCCCTATGGGGCATGTGTGTCTCTGGCGAGCACACATGCCCTATAGCAAGTCTCTCTTAAAAAAATTATAAATTCATAAGATGTTGAAAATTATTAATCAAAAATATTTACTGGGGACCAGCAGGTGGCATGATGGTTAAGGTGCTGGACACTCCCACACGGCCAACCACAGTTCAAGTCCCAGACCTTGTGGCTTGCTTTCCCCCTTTTCTTTCTCTTTCTTTCTCTCTCATCAAATTAAAAAAAAATAAAATAAAAAAATAAAAAGAGGGATCAGCAGTTAGCCTAACTAATGGCTATGTCACTGAACTCCCATGTAGTTGACCGCGGTTTGAGTGCCGGACCCGGTGGCTTGAACTCACGCCGAGCGTGTGTGCGTGCGTGCCCACGATCCTGAGAAGAGAATGGAGGAGAAGGGATTGTGGCATGGCCATCCCTCCTGAGGGGTGATTTCTCGCTTTCTGTCTCTCTGTCTCTTTCTGGCGAGCACACAAAGTACCCTATAGCAAAAAGAATCTCTCCACACACACACACAAAAGAATGAATAAATAAAATTAAATAAACAATTCTTTTTTTTTTTTTTTTGGAGAGATTTTCACTGTAGGGCGCGTGAGCTCGCCAGACAGACAGAGAGAGACATAGAGACAGAAAGCGAGAAATCACCCCCCAGGGGGGATGGTGACGCCACAATCCCTTCTCCTCCATTCTCCTCTCGGGATCTTGGGCACGCACGCACACGCGCCCGGCGTGAGTTTTAAGCCACCGGGTCCGGGACGTGAACCGCGGTCAACTACGTGGGAGTCCAGCGACATAGCCATTACGCTAACTGCTGGTTCCCAATAAACAATTCTTTAAAAAAATTTACTGATTGCCTTTTCTGTGGAAGTACTTGGTTAGGTGTTATGAGGAATATAAGCCTTCAAGTGATTTTCCATCTCGTATGACAAATTAGACATCAGCAGACTCTGAAATACATGTTAGCCTCAGCTACATGCTGTAAACCAAGTATATAATAATCAGGGGTTATAAATCTCAAAAAAAGCAGCAATCAGATTGGGGGAGAAATGTAACATTCTATGAAGAGGTCACAGAAGGTGAGACTAAGAAAAGTGTATTGTATTAGAGAGGAAGTTGATATTATGCCAAAGGTAGAGTCAGACAGTATACAAAGGAGTGAGGAATTCAAGGAAGCTTGCATAGATTAATGTACTTTTTCCCCCAGAAATATGTTGATTAAGGAAAGGGAAAAAAGAATAGTAGACTGGCTGATTATCAGAGTTGACAATTTTTTCTTTTTCTTTGTGTTTAAAATACAAGAGACCTAAGTATGGCTTTAGGCAACGAAGAAGGGTAAGGAGCCAAGAAAGAATAGATAAATGATGGGAAAATGTTCTGGAAGAGGCATGAGAGTCTAAGGTGGACGTAAGTCAGTATGTTAAGAGTTGGCATGAAATAAGACATTTCATGGCAATATATGCACACCATAATTATCATCTTCACTGGTGACATTTAGAGATGGAATAAAACAGATACCGAAAGATGGCCTTAATCTGCTAAAGAAACCAAACAAACAAATGGGAAAGTGAGGCCATCTTTTGGGAATGGGGTTTGAGAATATGGTTCAGCTGCTGAAGAGAATCTGAGAAGCAGTCAAAAATATGGAGAGTTGGCAAGCAATACTGAATAACTCAGATCTGGAGCAGACCCAGTCAGTACCTTTTTGTGTCTTCTTCCAGCAGTACTTGATAGACTGGGCATACAAATGACAAAATGACAGTAAGGGGTCCTAAATTGGGTACTGAAAAGGGACGTGTGGGTGTAAAATGCATTAGGCTTTGCTGAATGTAAAAAATAACTTCCTAGCAAACTTTCAGAGAAATGAAGCAGGAAAAAGTTAACTGACCGTTACTGGAGATTTTAAAACACAGGCTGGATGGTCACTTGGGACATTTGTTCAGGGGGCTTAAGTATTGGAAGAATGATTAAAAGACATGAACTTCTCCTCATTTTACCCATACATTTTGTGACTGCAGAGCACCATCAGGAACATCAATGAGTTGGTTGACCAGGTGGGAGAGGAAGGCAAGCAAGTTCTTAGGCCAAGAATCCCCTCTAGTCTTACCCAATCAAAAAATTCTAGTGGCAAGACTTGGGTGTGTATGTGAAAACTTCCAGAGCTGATTTTGCTGCATAATCAGGACTGACAACCTCGGATATGCAAAATGAGAGATGTTGTTCCAGGTTCTTTATAGCAGCTCTGTGGGTTAATTACATGTGACTAAATATGAGGTCAATGTAAATGATTTTTGGAAGATCTGCCATTTTGGATTTTTCTTTTTTCTTTTTGAGAGGTTTTTATTTATTTATTTATTTATTTATTTATTATTTATTTATTTATTTATTGAGAGTTTTTTGCTATAGGGTGTGCGTGCTCGCCACACAGAGAGAGACAGAGAGACAGAAAGCGAGAAATCACCCCCCAGGGGGGATGGCCACGCTGCAATCCCTTCTCCTCCATTCTCCTCTTGGACTTGGACACACATGCACATGCGCCCGGCATGAGTTTTAAGCCACCAGGTCCAGGACTCGAACTGTGGTCGACCACATGGGAGTCCAGCAATATAGCCATTGCACTAACTGCTGGCCCTTGAGAAGTTTTTATGACAGGAGGTGTGCGTTTGCCAGAAAGACAGAGAGAGACAGAGAGACAGAAAGCGAGAAATCACGCCCCAGGGAGCTGGCCACACCGCAGTCTCTTCCCCATTTTCCTCTCGGGATCTTAGGTATGCATGCACACGTGCCTGGTGTGAGTTTAAGCCACCAGGTCCGGGACTCGAACCACGATCAATTACATGGGAGTCTAGCGACGTAGCCATTATGCCAACTGCTGGTCCCACCATTTTGAATTTTTTATTCCACTGTTTTTCCTCTAAAATTGGAGAATTTAGAATTATATAGATGGTATTCCATTACTATTTGTTCAGAAAAGTGAAGCACTAGGCAATAATACAATTGCTAAAGAAATCACTAATTCACAACTTAATAGATATATACATCCAAGTTATCAATATATTAAAATTCATTATTTAATTAAACAATTTTGGAATATCCTTAGGCAAAGAAACAAAGAATGAAATCACATTTTATTAAATCAGAATTTAAAATGCCTGTTAAAGAAAGAGCAATTCATAAAAAATTCATTATTGCTTACCATAGCCATAAGGAAATATTTTACAGTGTAAGTAAAATTAAAGGAATGAAAATAAGATTATCTATAGGTAAAGGAAACAATTTGTAGATTTTTCATTATATGGAAAGTTTCAAAAAGACTGTAAAGCCATCACAGGGAAAATGGCAGTAGCAGTGCAGGCCACCGACTCTATTTCAAGAAAACTTATTTTCAAAACTAAGGAAATAATATCCTTCCCATTAAAGTCACTGAGTTATATGATAAGAACTTACAATTCATTATTTTAAAAGAGGGGTACAGAATTCATTAATTCTGTATTAATGTGTATTCAGTAGTTTTTAATATTTATTATTATTAATGGTGTGTTAGAGTTGAGTAGTATCTTTAAATTTATTAAAGCTAATATAACTTATTTTAATATTAATAATTATTTTAATGCTTTATATATTTTTAAATATGTTGCTTGATAATTTCTCCTTAAATAATTTATCAAATGGCTTTACTTGTGTAACAGCCAGAGTTCAGAAAAACAGAACTAGTTGGAGACATATGTATGTATATATATAAATCCCTTAACATATATATTAAGATATGTATTACAAAGAATTGGCTTGTGTGATTATGGTGGCTGGCTAGGCAAATCTGAAATCTATCTTTAGTAGTTTTTAATATTGATTATTCATGGTGTGTTACAATCAAGTAATACCTTTACATTTATTAAAGCAAACATAGCTTATTATAATATTAATAATTATTTTAATGCCTTAAAATGTATTTTAAAATTTGTTGCTTGATAATTTCTCCTTTAATAACACTAAAATGGAGAAGCTATCTACATCTGAGCTGTGCACTGCCCCTTTCAGGGACTAGGGCAACTGAAGATTTTTTGCTCCAACTGCATCCTCCAGATCCAAAAATTAGAAAGGACAGGCAAATTACAGGCTGTTTCAGAAGCCGTTTATATCTGAGCTGCACGCTACCCATTTCAGGGACCAGAGCAACTGAAGATTTTCTGCTCCAACTTCACCCTCCAGACCCAAAAAGTAAGACAGCCTCCATACACTGAGTGTCTAGACAGGTCTATGTGCACAGTAGCCAAACATCTGAATAAACTGCAGAATGAGCAGCAGGGAGAAGGATGGGGCTATAGAGAGAGTGCTGTATCACTGAATCACCCCCTGGGGGGTGATTTCTCGCTCTCTGTCTCTCTGTCTCTCTCTGTCTCTCTGGCAAGCACACGCGCCCTATAGCAAAACAAACAAACAAAACAACAACAACAAAAACAAACAAACAACAAACAAACAACCCCTCTCCAACAACAACAAAAAAGAAAAGAAACTAGGAGATCTTTGTAATATCCAGTTCCAATGACAAAAGTACAGATTTCTTGGTGAATGTCAGGGAAACAACTGCAAGAGATTGAGGATCGCCTCCTTCTGTGTCCCTCTGAACGCTTAGATTTAACTTCAAGAAATTAGGAAGAAATGTATAATCCACGGGATGACCAGAAACCACCACCGAGGCACAAGGAATTTGAGAAACCAAAAAAATACCTCTCCCCCAAGGGGAAAAATAAACCCTTATCATCCACGGAGGTATAATGGAACTTGTGGAAATGTAAGATAAAGAATTCAGAATATTCATAGTGACAAAACTAATCTAGATGCAAGAGAAGAGAGACAATGAACTCAAGAAGATGCAAGAGAAAAGATCCAATGAGTTCCAGATGAGGAAGTCCTTCTGCAATTTAAAAAAAGAAATACACACCATAAAAATGAGTCAAATGGGGACCAGAAGTTAGAGTAATGGCTATGTCGCTAGACTCCCATGTAGTCGACCGCAGTTCAAGTCCCAGACCCAGTGACTTAAAACTCACGCTGGGTGTGTGTGCGTGTGTGTGCCCAAGATCCCAAGAAGAGAATGGAGGAGAAGGGATTGTGGCATGGCCATCCCCCTGGGGGTGATTTCTCACTTTCTGTCTCTCTATCTTTCTCTGTCTTTCTGGCTAGCTCATGTGCCCTATAGCAAAAAACCTCTCCAAAATAAATAAATAAATAAATAAATAAATAAATAAATAAATAAATAAATAAATAAATAAATAAATAAATAAATAAATAAATAAATAAATAAATAAATAAATAAATAAATAAATAAATAAATAAATAAATAAATAAATAAATAAATAAGGAGGAAAAAAAAAAGGAATCAAATGGAACTGTTAGAGATGAAGGATGTAATACAGGAAATCAAAACCTCCCTAGAAAATATTGAAAGCAGATTAGATCATGTCCAGATTGACGATTGAATCTCAGATGTAGAAGACAAAACCTCTGACGTAGAAAAAAAGTCACTAGAAAGACTAAGAAAATAATTTTAAAAAAAATTTTGAGAATAATATATGAGAAGTACTAGATATTATCAAACATCCAAACATCTGGATAATCAGTATCCCAGAAGGTGAACAAACTAATAAAGGAATTTCCATGAAATCCTGGAGGAAAACTTTCCAAATCTAGAAAGGGTTTCAAATAACCAGACCCAAGAAATATGAAGGACACAAAATAGAATCAACCCAAGAAGATCTTCTCCAAGGTACATCATAGCCAGACTGGCCAAAACCTTAGACGAAGACAAGATACTAAAATTGACAAGAGAGAAATGTCAAGTTACTTACAAAGGATATTCCATCAGACTAACATCAGACCTCTCATTGGAAACAATGCAAGCAAGGAAAGAATGGGAAAATATATTCAAAGTGTTAAATGAAAAACAATTTCAACCAAGAATACTATACCTGGCAAGGTTATCCTTCATTTGGGAGGAAAAGATAAAAATATTCTCAGATAAACAAAACCTGAAATAATTTACCAACACCAGACCAGTTCTTCAAGAAGTTCTGAAGGGAGTGGTATACTAGGAAACTAAAGACAGACACAGAATTAAGAGAAAAAAAATTTAAAAATGACCAAGAAAATGGTCAACTTAATGGTAGGGAAAAGTATGGAAATATCAATGATAACTTTGAGCTTCCAGAATTTAAATGGAAAGATTGGATTATAGTAACAATGCAAATTCCACAGAAGAGAGATTTATTACATGAGACTGAACTGGCGAAATAGAATTTTATGACTTTTGACTAAAACATTACTGATTTTCTTCTATGGTTTGTTTCCTAGATTTAATTATTTTTGTCTTCTTTTGAGTTGTTAATAGGTTCAGCAATTTTTCTTAAATCGAAATATAAACTTTTCTCCTTTTCTGACTCCTCTGGAATTGGAAAATATCTGTGAGTATTCTTATTTTGTGGTAGAATGGTTATTTGTATAAGTTCACTAATATGTGTTGCCTTGCATCAGAAATTGGAAATACTGGTTATTGCCAGGGCTTTGACTGGAATGTCATAACAGAAGATATGACCAGAAAGTTTAGGAATTAAGGTAGATCTCAAGAAAGCCAACAGAAGCTCTTGTAAAGATTGACTGATACCATAAATGGTTCTGCCTGGCAGGTAAGTAAAGAATGTCACTTCCTGACAGGCCCCAAAAAACTTTCAAGTACAGGCATGATAATGAGATAGTGAGTTCCTGACTTGGAGTTTAATCTGAAGTTCCTTATAAAAGGTTCCAACAAAGCCAGCGAAATCAATTAGTATTCTTATGGGACTTTGTGCAAATAACAGACCAAATTGAGACTAAACTTACTTTTTTGCAAATAAGTTAGTTTATGCCTCTCTTTGGTAAAAGAGGGAATGGAGAGGGAAAAAAAATGTTTCAGAGGAAAATTATGGTGCACTTGTTACTAGACTTTAGCTTTGTCCATATCTATTTTTTCAAGTTTTCAGTATCTACCTACCTTTTGAAGAGAGAATCCTTTTTCCTGGCTTTAAGTCTTAGAACAAATTTTCCTTAACTTTTTCATTTAGATTTATTAAAGCTGAAACTGCTTTTCTTGAAATAAAAAAATACATAAAAAAATCTACCTAATAACCCATAGTAAGCTACATAGCCTCAACCACGTGCTACTTTATAGTACGTTCATTCTACTCACTGAGTTTTATGCCTGAAGTCAGACATGTGTTCACAGATATGTTTATATCAGCTGTACTTGCTATTGAAAGTATTTAGATGAATTAAGATCTTTTGTGAATCAATAAAATGTAGAGGAAAAAAATATGAAAGCAACTGTAGATACCAGAGACAATGTGGGAGGAGAGTGGGAAATAGCAGAGGATGAGAGGGAGGGAATCAAGAGGGGGGGGAGTAAAATATATAAGAAATAAAAAATGGAAACTTATTTGCTGACAATAACATGTATGGTAATTAATCCTTGATTGAACCAATATACAGTACATTCTGGATGGGAAAACTCATTTTGTATGTTGTAATGATATATAGCGAGTGTAAAATAAATAAATAAATAATAAAATAAAAAACTCCACTAAAATGGCTTTACTTGTACATCAGTCAGTATTGAGAAAAACAGAGTCAGTAGGAGATCTATACATATATAGGTCTCCTATACACACACACACACACACACACACATACACACACATAAATCTCTTAATACATATAGGTCTCCTATACATATATAGGCATATATATTAAGAGATTTATATGTGTGTGTGTGTGTGTGTATGTATACACACATACATATATATGTTAAGAAATGTAATGGGACCAGCAGTTAGTGTAATGGCTATATCGCTGGACTCCCACGTAGTCGACCACGGTTCGCGTCCCGGACCCAGTAGCTTAAACCTCACACCAGGTGCGTATGCGTGCATGCCCAAGATCCCGAGAGGAGAATGGAGGAGAAGGGATTGTGACGTGACCATCCCCCTGGGGGGTGATTTCTTGCTTTCTGTCTCTATGTCTCTGTCTGGCGAGCGCATGCGCCCTATAGCAAAAACCTCACCAAAAAAAAAAAAAAAAAAAGAGATGTATTACAAAGAATTGTCTTATGTGATTGTGATGGCTGTTTAGGCAAGTCTGAAATCTATAGACAGGCCAGAAGACATAAATCAGAAGACATAAGCAGGCCCTAGGCAGAATTTCTTCTTCAGGGAAGCTTTATCTCTGCTGGTATGGTTTTTCAGTTGAGTGATTATCAACCAGAACATCTAGGATACTTTCCCTTGCTTGAAGTCATTATAGATGCTGATTACATAAAGTGATTATAGATATTAGCCACATCTACAAAATACCTGCACAGCAACACCTAGATTCCTGTTTGGTTGAATAACTTAGGATAAGTTGACACATAAAATGGCATCACAAGGCCAGCAGATGGTGTAATGGTTACGTCGCTGGACCTCCACATGGGTAACTACAGTTCGAGTTGCAGACCTGGCAGCTTGAAACTCACGCTGGGCGTGTGTGCATGTGTCCAACATTCCGAGAGAATGGAAAAGGGATTGCAGCATGGCCATCCCCCTGTGGGGATATTTCTTGGTTTCTGTCTCTGTTTCTCCAGCGAGGGCACACTCCCTATAGCAAAAATCTCTCTGAAAAAATACTGGGCATCACAACCTAGTATTTAATTTAACACATTATGATGTTAGGATAACATACGACATGTACAGCATTGACATACGCATAAGTGCAAGCATATTCTACTAATTCAATGTTCTGGAAAATGGTCTCAATTAGATATCCAGAAACCTCCTGGATTCTAGAACTGTCGTTATGACTTATTTATGTACTCTCTCTGAACCTTTGTTTCCTCATCTATAAAATGAAATAGTTGTTTTAAAGTCCCTTTGAGATCTAACATTTGTAAGCAATTACGTAAAACACATTTAAAGATACATATAGCAGGGAGCCAGCAGGTGGCATGGTGGTTAAGGCGCTGGAATTCCCACATGGCCCATCGTGGTTCAAGTCCTAGACCTGGTGATTTGCTTTCTCTGTCTGTCTGTCTGTCTGTCTGTCTTTGTCTGGCAAAACTCATGTGAAAAAAATACTAATAAATAAATAAAATAATTCTCAAAAAAAACAAAAAACATAGTGGGACCAGCATGTGCTATCAGCTATGTGGGATTCAGCTGCCTTAACAACCATGCTACAAGCTGGCCCAAGCCTTTTAGTTTTTCATGGGACAATTTTGTGACTTTTGATGTTGTTATTAGATGTATTGTGTTTTAGTTTTCAGATCAATGAAAAGTAATTTTGATTCAGTTTGTTTTCCAAATATAACTCGAGAAATACAGGCAATGTATAATAACAAAAACAATGAATAAGTGATGAATTCAATCCATTTACAAAGTTTAAACCCAAACTTTTCCCCTTGAATGCAAGATTTATCTGTTTTTGGGTTTTTTTTGTTTGTTTGTTTATTTTGAAGAGGTTTTTGCTATAGGGCACGTGCGCTCGCCAGACAGACAGAGAGAGACAGAGAGATAGAAAACAAGAAATCACCCCCCAGGGGGGATGGCCACGCTGCAATCCCTTCTCCTCCATTCTCCTGTCTGGATCTTGGGCATGCACGCACACGCACCCAGCATGAGTTTAAGCCACCGGGTCCAGGACTTGAACCGCGGTCGACTACATGGGAGTCCAGCGACATAGCTATTATGCTAACTACTGGTCCCAGATTTATGTTTTTATAATTGCTAAAAATACTTAACTCTGTTATCTAATTAATTTACATATATATATTTATTTAGATGTATGTCTATCTTCAAATATAAATTTTAAAAGAATTATTTAATTTAATTTATTATTATTATTTTCTTTAAATTTGATCAGAAACAGGGAAAGTGAGAAAAGGACTCAAACTGTGGTCAGTCATGTGGGAGTCCAGCAACTTAACCACCACAATATGCTGGCCCCAAATATCATTTTTTTAAAAGTAAGCATTTTTAAAGTTTATTTTATTTTATTCATGTTAGAGATCATGAGCAGGCACGAGAGAGAGAGCAATAGAGAGAAACACTTTTGACCAGGTCTCATTATACCACAATCTCCTTCTTCCAGTCCTCCAGTTTGTCAGATCTTAGGTACGCATGCACACACTTGGCATATTTTTGACCAACTCTGGGATGTGAACCTTTGGTCAGCTATGTGGCTTCTAGTACTGCAGCTGAGTTTACTACTGACTGTGTCTCCGGGCTGGGCTAATTTGTAATTTTAAACTATCATAGTTCCATTAGGAAGTTGTTTTTGCTTTTTCTCTTGAACCTTTCTGGCTTATTTTTCCTTGACTTAAATCTGTCCCATTCGCTTAATTCAGCTTGTTTCAGAAAATGTTCATCTTTTAAAAAAATAAATCATTTAGCCCAATACACATTTTCCTATCCCATGCCATCTTCCCCACCACCCACCAATTTAGCATATTCCTGTTCTTAGCAGTTGTATCTATGTCAACATTATCGCTTCTTAAGCAACATTCTCACTGCAAGAAGTCAGGCTTAGTTGTGAAACAGAATTTGTTTAGGTATCTCTTTTTTTTAAATAACTGAAGTAAAAATGCCCAGGTTTACTTCTTTCCAATTTTCTCCAAACTTCTTAGCCATCCAGATGGTACTTTTCTAACTTTCCTTTACTCTCTCCATGTTTATATTCTATTTCTTTTCTGTTTTTCAGGATTTGCCTTTTGGAATCCTTGCACCCAATTCGTTTTGCATTTTTTCTCATTCCCTCGTTAATAAAATGCATATTCTCACTAAATGTAATTAAATCTTAGTTTCTTCGAACAATTGTATATCTTTGATGACTTTGCTGGTTCTCTTCCTGTGTTGACATCACCCTCACTCCTGATACCCCATTATTACTCAACATCCCCTTTATCTAGTTAAACTCTTCACTGTTCCAGACCCAGGTCAGAAAACTACCCTTGATTCTTGAGTGCTTTGTTCAACAAACAAAATTTGTTCAAACAAAATTGATAAACCATTAGCTAGGCTGATCAAGAAACACAGAGAAAAGAACCAGATAGAACTAAACTATGTCTTACATATCATAATATAGGTTGAATGTCCCTCATCCAAAGCACTTGGGGTCAAAAGTGTTTCAGATCTCAAAATATTATTTTTTCAGATTTTGGAATATTTGCATATACATAATGAGCTATCTTACAGATAGGACACAAGTCTAAACACAAATGTCATTTATTATTTATATACACTGTATACAGATAGCCTGAAAATAATTCTGTATAATATTTTTTTGGATTGCAGTGTTTTGACTATAACCCATCACATAAGGTCGGGTATCGAATTTTCCACTGTGGCATCATGTCAGTCTCAAAAGTTTTCAGATTTAGAGCATGTTACCTTTCAGATTTTGGAGTTAGGGTTGTTCAAACCATATCTGTTCAACTTTTTGTTGAACTAATTAATGATTAAATTAAATAACTTATTCCTAAGTCCCAGGCCAATTCATCTATACTTTTATGGGTAGAACTCTGGTACAATATTTTTTTGTTTTGATCTTTTCTTGAACTTTTCACATTGATATGGCCCTTTAATCAATTTGATCTTTAGAAGATAATTATTTTTTAAGTTAAAGTGCTTTTCCTTTTCCTTAGTAAGGCATCCAGCCAGATACTTTAATACTTTAAGGAGTATTATTTAAACTTTCATGAAGAATTAAGAACCTACTAGTAGCTAGTCAGATCCAGCAAGGTTCTTTTTTCCACATATCAAGCTAAGCAAACTCTCCTGACAAGAACCCACCAGAAATTCCTATACATATGGCCAAAAAAGGGCCCAGAAAGTGCTAATAATACCCTATTCCACTCACCCACTTTTGACTCTTACTTAAGGAAAAGGTAAGTAGAAATGTGTGGCATGGGGACCAGCAGATGGCATAATGGTTACATTGCTGGACTCCCATGTAGTCAACCACAATTTGAGCCCCCGACCCTGGAGGCTAAAAATTCACACTGGGCACATGTGCTTGCATGCCCAAAACCTAAGGGGAGAGTGGAAGAGAAGGGATTGCAGCATGGCTTTACTCCAGGAGGTGATTTCTCACCCAGGGGATGATTTGTCTCTCTGTCTCTCTGGCAAGTGCATAGTAAAAATTTCTCTCTTAAAAAAAAAAAAAGAAAGCGGCTGGCTGGTGGCATCGTGATTAAGGGCACCCCACATGGCCGACCATCATTCAAGTCCCAGATCTGGTGGCTGGCTTTCTCATTTCCTCTCTCTCTCTGTCTCTCTCTGGTCAAATTAAAATAAATAAATAAAAATAATAAAATAAAATGATTCTTAAGAAAGAAAGAAATGTGTGACATGATAGATTTTAAAAATAAAATAAAAATGCATACATATATTATGTATAAACTACTTTCTAAACTAGTTTCAGCCTCATTTTATTAGGTATTAAAATATTTCAAGACCTAGTTGCAATGGCACACAGGTAGCCCCACTACTTGGTAGGCTGGAAGCTGCGTTGGAGGCCTGGGTTCAGATCCTGAGCCAAGACGAACATGCCAGGTGTGGTTGTCCATGTCTGTGTTTTAACTTACTGGATTGTGACATGAGACTTTTAAATCATGCCTATATTGGGAGCCAGCAAGTGGAGTAGTGGTTAGGGTGCTAGATTCCCACATGGCTGAACACAGGTCGAGTCCCAGATCTGGAGGCTTCAAACTTATGCCAGGCATATATGTGTGTGGGCTTAAAATTCCAGGAAGAGAATAGAAGAGAAGAGATTGTTGTGTGGCCATCTCCCTGTGAGCTGATTTTTTCACTTTCCCTCTCACTGTCTCTCTTTGTCTTCCTCCGGGGAGCACATGCACTCTATGGCAAAACCTTTAAAAAAAAAAAAAAGCTTATCTCTTCACTCTCCTTTTCCTTTCTCTCCTGCTCTCTCTTTCATAAAGTAAAAACAAAAATTTCAAGGAATTTCAATAAATTAAATGTTTAGAAACTACTAAAACATTTTTTGTGAATGGCTTTCACTTTTTTCTAACTTAAAGAATATGTATTTCAACAATTTGCTATACCACAGAGTATGCAGGTTTGTTCATCATATCTGCCTGTCATACTACAGCTTTCCAAGAGAAATTATTGTTTTAAATCTCTACATCATTAAATAGTTCTAATAATAAGAGGCCTAAATTTTAAGTTCTCAAGGATATCCAGGTATCTCATCTGCTGCTATTCAAACTCTAGTAGCATATTGCAAAAAGATATATATTATAATAGGCAGTAGAAGGCAAGTAAAAACTGGATATTGTTACCTTGTTGACAATTCCTAAGGTATAGCATAAAATTATAAAATATTGGGACCAGCAGTTAGCGTAATGTCTATGTCGCTGGACTCCCATTTAGTTGACCGCGGTTTGTGTCCCGGACCTGGTGGCTTAAAACTCACGCCGGGCGCGTGTGTGCATGCCCAAGATCCTGAGAGGAGAATGGAGGAGAAGGGATTGCGGTGTGGCCATCCCCCCGGGGGGTGATTTCTCGCTTTTTGTCTCTCTGTCTTTCTGGCGAGACCATGTGCCCTATAGTGAAAAACCTCCCCCCCCA
>NW_006159479.1:2589061-2604664 GCF_000334495.1 Tupaia belangeri chinensis | reverse complement strand
TATATATACACATATAATATTTTGTTTAAGACTAGTAGGCTGTTTTATAAGTGAAACAAATAGGTGATGTGGACACTTAGTCATATCTATTTCAGGATACATCTTGTAATTGGCCATTTTTCCTCCTTAAAAGAAGGTGTTCCTTTTGGTACATAGCTCAGAACATTGATATAACATTCTTGGGAAAGCGGTCATTTGAAAATGGAGTTAAGAAGTTCACATTTCAATCTTGTGCTTCAGCTGTGTGATGACTTAGAAAATTTAGTTCCAATAGTGCAGCTAATAAACTGACTAGTAGAGCTTAGAATGCAAAACCTCCAAATTCATTTTTATACTACTGAAACTTTTTACTTATTATGGTTTCCTAAAGGAAGGACTAGAGCTAGTAAAAGGGCAACAGGCATTTGTGTAATGGTCTGAAGTTTGACAGCCAAAAATAAACATAAGAAAGAAATCATGACTTTCAGATTTGTGATTTTGAGATTTGACACTGGCTGAATTTAAGTTTACCTTTGCACTATAAAAAAAAAGTTTGTGAGGCAGATGGGTAAACAGTAGAGTTTATCTAACTTTATAATGAATGTTAAGCTATCAAGACTTTTTTTTAGGGAGAGATTTTTGCTATAGGGCACATGTGTTTGCCAGAGAGACAGAAAGCGAGAAATCACCCCCCAACCCCATGGCCATGCCACAATCCCTTCTCCATTCTCTTCTCAGGATTTTGGGCACACATGCACATGCACCCACTGAGTTTTAAGCCACTGGGTCCAGGACTCAAACTACAGTTGACTACTTGAGAGTCCAGCAACGTAACTATTACACCATCTGCTGGTCCCAAGCTGTTGAGATCTTTTAACTTCAAAATTGTTTATTCACAAATAATGAAGAAAAACATAACTAAAAAATTTACCTCATTTTCATAACTTGGTCTTTTTCTTTGCCTATTGGTTATATTGTTGTGTTTTTAAAGTTGTGACAGTTAAAAAAATCATGAACATTTTAGAAAAATTCTGAAATAGATAGAAATGTGAATGTATACATTGATTTATTTTTTATTGCTACACATTTTTCCCTGGTTGGTTCTTAACTGGAGACTTTAGCTGGGAAACATTTGGAAATGTATGAGAGCATTTCTCGTGCCTTGATGATGGAGTTGGGTGGGCAATCAGTTACTGACATTCAATGCTAGGAACTAAGGCCTGAAATGTTCTACAGAATGTGGGATTAACTTTCCTGCACAACCATGAATTGTTCCACCCAAACTGTCAATGATGCTGTCACCTTTAAGAAACCCAAAGGACTTAGCTGTTAAAATAAATGAAGTGTTCATCATGATAGCTTGAGTTCAAATCCACTTTCTGAATGTTATTAAATGGTCTGAGATTTGGTTAACCCATCTGTAAAATGAGCATAACAGTAATATCTGCCTCATAGAATTTTGTTGATGGATTAAACAAGTTAAAATCTATAAAGTGGTTGGTATACGGTAAACTCTTGGTCAATGTTGACTATTGCTCTTGCGAGTTCACTCAAGTCCATTTATATGTCCAATTGTATCAATGAGAAAACGTACAAATATATATTTTTGAATCTGAGTCTTGTAAATGTAAAAATCTTAATATTATGTGTTAGAAAATATTTCTTGACGATGACAATCTAAACAAGCATGCTTTCTGTCAATACATATATTCAGACAAAGCAGTAGGAAGGAGTGAGAGAAGCATCTTCAGGCTGAAAAAAATTCACGTGGTCTGTAGAAAATGGAGGGTATGAGAGGACACTTGACAGGATGAAGAAATGCAGGGAAGGCCTGACCAGATTGTAACACAGTTTTTGTTTTTGTTTTTGTTTTTGTTTTTGGAGAGGTTTTTGCTATAGGGTGCCTGCACTTGCCAGAAAGACAGAGAGAGACAGAGAGATAGAAAGGGAGAAATCACTCCCCCCTCCCCCCCCTGGGGGGAAGGCCACACCACAATCCCTTCTCCTCCATTCTCCTCTTGGGATCTTGGGCATGTATGTACACACGTCCGGTGTTACACACGGTGCAACCAAAATGAGAGTACTGATAACCTAGCATCATAAGGAAAAATAAAATCCAAATCACAGTCAAGTTGGAGGATGTCTGTGGAATACCACACTCCTATGGAGTCTGTAATCCTTGAGCCTATCAGTGCAGACATGGAACATTCTGCAAATAAATGCCCGGGGGGAAGGCCACACCACAATCCCTTCTCCTCCATTCTCCTCTTGGGATCTTGGGCATGTATGTACACACGTCCGGTGTTACACACGGTGCAACCAAAATGAGAGTACTGATAACCTAGCATCATAAGGAAAAATAAAATCCAAATCACAGTCAAGTTGGAGGATGTCTGTGGAATACCACACTCCTATGGAGTCTGTAATCCTTGAGCCTATCAGTGCAGACATGGAACATTCTGCAAATAAATGCCTCTTTCTGTAAAACAGGAGATCTCTCACTCTTCAACAAAATTGCGGACTTCATTGCACGAAGAGGGCCTTTTTTATGTAACACTAGCTTTTAACTGTAATTCACAGAATCCTCTGAACAATAAGGAAAAGCAGTGGAAGCCTGTTTTAACTCTCTTTAGGATTTATAAACATAAAAATGAATGATGTAGGGACCAGCAGGTGGCATGGTGGTTAAGGGCACTGGATTCCCACATGGTTGACTTCGAGTCCCGGATCTGGTGGCTTGCTATCTCACTTTCTCTCTCTCTCACTCTGACCCTCTCTGGTCAAACTGAAATAAACAAATGAATAAATAAATAAAGTTAAATAAAATAATTCTTTAAAAAAAAGCGAATGCTGTAACGAATCTTGTTTTGTACACTAACAAACAAACAAACAAACAAACAGAAACGAGGCTACTGCCTATGGGAAAGATCGAATAGATCATCACAGGTGAATGTACGGCATTTTTATAAGTGCAAATTGAAGAGCCTGAAACAAAAGACACTGAAAAGGTAAGAGAATACCAACCGTTTTTCAAATAAAAGTCTGTCAGCTATCAGATGTGTTACGTGATGACTCAAATGGCAAATGCTATCATCACAAATAGGACCAAATAATACCACCATCAGTAGGAGCCTTCCAAAAATAGCAGCGGTAGTACTATGTTGATTCATTCTCTTTCAAAGACTGAGTCACAAAGTACAAAGTCTAGTGAATTGGAATTGATGACAGCAACTATCCTATTCATCCCTGTCATTCTTGGTTTCTCTTTCTACCTCTAAACCTTCACATTACTAAAGACTTAATAGTCTTCTCTATTATGTTCTCTAGCTGTTAGGTTTGCATCATGCGCACACACCCACTTTTCTTTGGAAACTCTAAGTTGCCTTATTTGGTTGGTACTACTGTGAATGTTTCTCAGGTCTCTGTCTCCAGCGTTGTCCTTTCACTTACACGCCAGTCTTCATGTTCTGAGAACTATAAAGTATTGCTTTAAAAAATTATATTTGACTCTAAAATTGACAGTTTTCCCTTACACCTTATATTCAATCCATCGGCATATCTTGTCTGCTATTTTCATATATGTCCAGAGTCTGGCCAATTCTTGCTGCCTCCACTCCAGACCAACCTACCATCAACTCTCCCTGGTTGGTTATAGTATAGTATCCCCCTCAGTGGACCCCTTCTTCCATCCCTACTCTACTTCACTCTCTTCTGAACACAGGAACCAGAGTGATGCTTGCTTGCCTTTATTTATTTATTTTACATTTTTGTCATAGGGTGCATGAGCTTGCCAGAGAGAAACAGACAAAGGGAAAGTAATGAATCACCCCCGAGGGGGATGGCCATGCCAAAATGCCTTCTCTTCCATTAATCTCTCAGGATTTCTGGCACGCACTTGCATTTACCCAGTATGATTTTCAAGCCTCTGGGTCTGGGACTCAAATGGTGGTCAGCCATGTGGGAATCCAATGCTTTAACCAACATACGACTTGCTGGCCCTGAGAGTGATGCTTTTAAAGTGGGAGTCATGTCATGACACAGCTCTGTGCAAAACCTTTCAATGGTCTCCCATTTCTGAACAAAATCCAACTTGTATTTATTCTATTAGGTTGTGCACAATGAACCTCTGATCTCATCTCTTTCTCCCCTCCCTCAGTTTTCCCCTTGTTGACTCCTCTGGCTGGACTGTATCCCTCCACCCGCCCAGACACCTACATGATTTTCTCCCTCACCTCCCAAAGGGCTCATTTGAATGATTTTTCTGTGAAGTCTCTCCTGACCACCCTGACCCTGCTGGTCCTTATTCTGTCTTTATTTTTCTCTGTAGCCTTTTATGCTGATTTAGACTACAAGTTACTTACTTATTGTTTCTCCACACTGGAATGTGTGGGGAGAGGGATGCTAGTATGTTTTGTTCACCGATGGATCCTCAGTGCCTAGAACAATGCTTGGCACATGATAGTCATTAAATAAATAGTTCCTGAGTAAATGTGAAAAATCTCTGACTTCTCTAAAATAGCTTAGAATACAACTGTTCTATTTTCCCTGAATATTCAGATTTCCCTGAATCTATATAGATTTTTAAAAATGTTTTAAGTTTATGTATTTATAGGGCGTGTGCGCTCACCAGACAGACAGAGAGACAGAGAGACAGAGAGACAGAAAGCAAGAAATCACCCCCCAGGGGGGATAGCCACGCCATAATCCCTTCTCCATTCTCCTCTCGGGATCCTGGGTGCGCACGCACAAGTGCCCAGCGTGAGTTCTTTTTTTTTTTTTGGAGAGGTTTCTGCTATAGGGCGTGTGCGCTTGCCAGACAGACAGAGAGAGACAGAGAGATAGAAAGTGAGAAATCACTCCCCAGGGGGGATGGCCACACCACAATCCCTTCTCCTCCATTCTCCTCTCAGGATCTTGGACACGCATGCACACGCACCCGGCGTGAGTTTAAGCCACCGGGTCGGGGACTCTAACTGCGGTCGACTACGTGGGAGTCCAGCAACATAGCCATTACGCTAACTGCCGGTCCCCCCGGCGTGAGTTCTAAGCCACTGGGTCCGGGACGCGAACTGCGGTCGACTACATGGGAGTCCAGTGACATAGCCATTACGCTAACTGCTGGTCCCAAACCTGGACTTTTTATGGGTCAGCTTCATAGAACATTGTGTTTTGCTCTTATTTTTAAAATTTTGCAGTTGTCTTTGTCTCCATCACTAGAATATCTGATTAGTTCCCAAATTCTTTCAATTCCTCAGTGCTATTATCATCTGTTCTCCTCTTTCTTAGTGCTATTGCACCTATGTTTGTTAACGGCAGGATAGGTTGGAATCAAACAGACTTGGATTCGAATCCTCTCTCCACTATTACTAGTTTTAAGATCTTGGGTGGAGCCAGCTGATGACATGGTGGTAAAGGTGGCTGAATCCATATGACCAACTACGTGGTTCAAGTCTTCAACCTGATGGCTTGAAAGACTTGCCTATGCATGTGTGTACCTGCTCAAAATCTCAAAAGGAGGGAGAGATGAAGGAGAAGGGACTTCAATATGACTATTGCCCACGGCAGGTGCTTTCTCACTCTTTTTTTCTCTGTCTCTGACAAGCAGATACATGTGCCTTCTGGCAAATTAAAAAAAAAAAAGAAAAGAAAAAAAGATCTTGGGAAAATGCATTTAGGGTGGGGGTAGGAGATCTCAGGTTTTCATTGATCAAGTAGGATCTTGGTATTTACAGAATGGTTATGAGTTTTAAATGAGATAATCTATCTAAAGCATGTATTCATAGCTGACACATAGTAAGTACATGATCCATATAGTCCCTCATGTCTAATCCATGGCAATATATTTGTTATTTTTTGTCCTTGTCTTATTCCTTTTTAATATATCATTCCACTACTACAAAAAGAACATCTTTAATAAGTAAGGCTTTGATCTTGGTACTCAATTACTTAACAACTTTCAAAACTATTTCTACAGATATAGGTAATTATAATTCATGTGCTTATTATAGCGGGGTCCTCCAACTCCCAGACCATGGAACAGTACAGGTCTCTGGCCTATTAGGAAAGGGGTCACACAGCCTGAGGCGAAGGCAAGCAAGGGAGTGAAGCTTCATCTGTATTTATAGCCACTCCCCATTGTTCACATTATACTGAGCTCTGCCTCCCATCAGATCAGCTGTAGCATTAGAGTCTCATAAGAGCCTCCAGATGGGACCATCTAGTTGCAGGAAAATAAGCTTAGGGCTCCCACTGAATCTGAATTATGGTGAGTTGTATAATTATTTCACTATATATTACAATGTAATAATAATAGAAATAAAGTGTACAATACGTGTAATAGGTTTAAATTATCTGGAAACCATCCCACTCCCACTTCCATTCTGTGGAAAAATTACTTTCTACAAAAACAGTCCTGGGTGCCAAAAAGGTTAGGGACCTTTTTACACATTGGCACTATATGCACATTATATATATTAATAATAATGCCAAACCGTTCACCAGGCATTCATAGGCCACTCAAGTCTGCCTCTTCTCTTTCTAGCTGTGATGGTCAATTTGATGTATTAACTTGGATAGGCCATGGTACCCAGATATTTAGTCAAGTACCTGCCTAGATGTTGCTTTGAAGGTATTTTTAGATAAGATTAACATTTAAATCGGTAGAGCAGATTAATCTCCATAATATGCATGGGCCTTATCCAATCAGTCAAGAAAGTCTTAAGAGGAAAAGACTGAGGTCCCCCAAAGAAGAAATTCTGCCTTCAGTTTGTCTTTGGACTCTAGCTGGCCTTCCTCACTGGCCTGCCTTGCAGAATTCAGACTTGTCAGTCCCCACAATCATGTAAGCCAATTTCTTTGAACAATCACCCCTCCCTTTCTCCATGCACATGCTGCCACTGAGTTACTCACGAAAAGCTACTTCACATCTCTGAGCCTCTTACTTCACTATAAAATAAGGATAATAATTTTGTAATTGAATTGATATATAGGGAATATACACATTCACAGTGTTGTGAAACACACAGCACAGTGTGAAAAATGTACTTAATATCACTAATCTCCTGGGAAGCTTGTGTGACAATGAAATGAGCCATGTTATGTCCTGTCAGACTCAGGAATGAAGACAGATCTACAGGGTTAGGTCGTAATTGAGAATCTCAGAGCACAGCCACTCTGTGATTCTAAGAATGAGCACATGAGATTGAAAGTATGTAAAACAACAGATCCACTACCAAAAGAGTCCAAGACAAAAAGAGCTTACTATACCCCAGATGCATAGTATCCACCATTTTGGGAGAGGGCAAACAATTGTGATGGAATGCTCAAGTCAGGGAGTTCCAAGAGTAAGAACCCAGAATCTGGAAATAAAAATCCAGGGCAGGACTCAATCCTATGGACTGAATTTCCCACCTCAGTGCAGGATCAGTAGTAACAGTGACTCTGCGCAAAATTGGTTATCAATGTTATGATCACCTGCCTAAGCCCAGGAATGGTTCTAGAAATAAAGTTAATGCTGACTCTAGAGTGGTAGCTAGATAGCTTTAACTGATTTGAGGGAAATATTTGGTGGCAGACAGTAGGCCTTAAGAACTTTTCTGGGGACATCTTGAGGGGATCAAGACTTAGAGATTCCTCCCTTTTACCTGTGTGTTCACTTTCTTCATACATAAATTGGCATCTTTAACCCCCAAAAACTATGAGCTTAGTTTTAAAAAGCTAAGTTTGATTACTAAAGTTTTTTCTTAGTCAATTGTGTGTCATAAATGGAGTAGGAGTCTAAGGACTAGGTAGAATTAAGACTGATATTAAATTTTGCTATTGACTCCAATAAATAAAAGGCACCATTGACTGGGAATAGAACAAGTTCTGTGCTTTCGGTTACATGCCTGGTCGACACTGTTCATGTTAGGATTTCAAATAATTACCTCTCCCTTCCTCCATGCACATACACACCTCCTTATTGGTTCTTTAATGCATTAGCCATACCAGGTGTAACTGATATATCAATCAGGGTCCCAACAGGAAACAAATAGAACACTCGAATTGGGATAACTTAGGGCTAATTACAGAGCAAGTTTAAGGGGATACTAAGTGATAGGAAGACTTCATAAAGCAGCTGAGACTAACCTTTCTTGAGTCCAAAGGGAAGCAAAGAGGGAAAATTATAGATACTATTAGGAGAGAGAATCATGTGTCGCAGGTGCCTCAAGAGGAGCAGTGAGTGACCTTTGAATAAGGATCACAGTCAACTCAAGGCAACCTCTCTCCTCCCTCTTTTGATCCCCTTTGACTAAACCCATCCTGAAGCCAAAGGGCATGGAGCATGGTACAAGGTCATTTCTGGGGCTGAATGCAGAATGCAGAATGGTGGAGACTTAATCTGGAGGAGTGAATATAAATTACATGATACTCTTGGGTTTCCAGAGCATAATAGCATCCTGTTTTCCTTCCCCCTCTAACCACTTTATCCCTGTCTCTTGTTCCCTAGCTTGTTCTTAAATATGGCCATCTCCCAAGGCTTCCCCCTCAAAGTGCTCCTCCAGAGCTCCTGCTCTCTCTCACTCTTACTCATGGATTTAACTTTCACCCCTGTGCTTGATTACTGGAAATGTAGCCCTTACTCTTACTTAATCCAGCTGCCTGCTGGAAAACTTGTCCCAGAGAGCCATTGTTATGATATAATCAGTACATCCCAAACCCAAACCATAATCTCCCACTACAGCAGCTCCAAACGGGCTCCGTTCCCTAATTATACAATTGCTGTGTATAGTACCATCATTCTTCCAATTGGTAATTATTACAAGTTTCATCATGCTTATCTTTGCCATCCTATTTTGCCCTCCACTGATTTTTAGCATGCTTTTCTAGTGTGCACCTAGTCTCATGACTGTCCTAGTAATGGACCTCTGCTTTTTAGCTGGGCTGTTGTAACAGATTCCTAAATGTTACCCTAATTCTAGTCTATTCTATATACACTCCAGTGTACAAACATTTAAGTTTGTTGCACTGAATTGTCTCATTAAGGCAGCCTACTTTTTGCCTCTGTTCTCCTTGAAATGGGATATTTAAGGGGAAGGAAAAATTTATGAGATGAAGCTTCCTAAAGCAACACATTACTGTTTTAAACGTGGATTCTCTCTCTCTTTCCTTCTTTCTTTCCTCTCTTCCTTCCCTCTTTCTCTTTATTTCTAGAGAGCTTTTTGCTATAGGGAGCATGCGCTCACTGGAGGGACAGAGAGAGAAATTAGATGTAGAAAGTGAGAAATCACCCACTGGGGAAATGGCCATGTCTCAATCCCCTCTCCTCTATTCTCTCAGGTTTTTGGACATGCACACACATATGCACATGCCTTGCGTGAGTTTTGGATCTGGGACTTGAACCACTGTCAACTATGTGGGATTCCAGTGATGTAACCATTACACCATCTGTTGGTCTTCTTTCTTTTTCTCTCTTTTCCTCTTCTCTCCTCTGCTCTCTCTTCTTCTCTTCTTTCCTTTTTTTTCTTTTAAAAATTTCCAGAGGGTGCATGCAGTTGCCAGGGACAGAGAAAGAGAGAAGGAGAAAGCACCCAACAACAGGATGTGGTCATGCAACGATCCTTTGCCTTCATTTCTCTATTCTGTTGAGATTTTTGGTCATGTACACACACCTGCCCTGGCATGGTTTTCAAGCCACTGAGGCCAGGATTCAAATCACAATCAGCCACATGGGACCCAGATCCCTGTGCCACAGGGCCAGTACATGGAAACTGTACTGTCCGTGTAGAGCTTAGAGAGTATGTACCTCATACCCTTATTTTGCATATGACAACCCGAGACCCAGAGGCTTGTCCACGTAATCTGCCTCTAAAACCCAGTGCTCTAAAAAACCTTTTGTAACTTCCCCTTGTCTAATTAATAGGGCACACACTCTGCAGCTTGCCATTCTAGATTATTTCCATGTAATCTCAGTTTACCTTTTTAGTCTTTTTTCTTACAGCCTATCCTCTACCTAAAGTCAACATTATAGAATACCACTTGTACTTGTCCCTATTAAAGCCTGCACATTCTTTATCTTTGCTTGAATTGGCCTTCTCTCTCTCTCTCTTTTTTAATAGATGTTTTGCCAGAAGGTGCATGTGCTTGCCAGAGAGAGACAGAGAGAGGGAAAGTGAGAAATCAGCCATGTCATAATCCCTTCTCTTCCATTCTCCGCTTTGCACATGTGCCCAAAGCCTCTGAGCCTGGGATTCAAACTGCAGAGTTGGCTTTGTGGGATCCAGTGCCTTAACCACCATGCCACCCACTAGCTCTTTCTCTCTTTCTCTCTTTTCCAACTCCCCAATTCTTTCTGCTGAAAATCTGTACATGCCACAACACTCTTCCTTTAAAATATCTTTTCCAAAGTACTTTACCAAGCTTTTCTGAAATTTCCTCAACCATATATGATCTCCCCAATCTTTGAATCCCTGAAAAACTTTCAGCACTGTTATTTTTAGTTTGGTATATATTACTTATCTTACCTCTGTATTATATTATAGGCTCCTTATAAACATGACTTATTCTTCTTCAACTTGTGTATAGTACCATCATTCTTCCAATTGGTAATTATTACAAGTTTCATCATGCTTATCTTTGCCATCCTATTTTGCCCTCCACTGATTTTTAGCATGCTTTTCTAGTGTGCACCTAGTCTCATGACTGTCCTAGTAATGGACCTCTGCTTTTTAGCTGGGCTGTTGTAACAGATTCCTAAATGTTACCCTAATTCTAGTCTATTCTATATACACTCCAGTGTACAAACATTTAAGTTTGTTGCACTGAATTGTCTCATTAAGGCAGCCTACTTTTTGCCTCTGTTCTCCTTGAAATGGGATATTTAAGGGGAAGGAAAAATTTATGAGATGAAGCTTCCTAAAGCAACACATTACTGTTTTAAACGTGGATTCTCTCTCTCTTTCCTTCTTTCTTTCCTCTCTTCCTTCCCTCTTTCTCTTTATTTCTAGAGAGCTTTTTGCTATAGGGAGCATGCGCTCACTGGAGGGACAGAGAGAGAAATTAGATGTAGAAAGTGAGAAATCACCCACTGGGGAAATGGCCATGTCTCAATCCCCTCTCCTCTATTCTCTCAGGTTTTTGGACATGCACACACATATGCACATGCCTTGCGTGAGTTTTGGATCTGGGACTTGAACCACTGTCAACTATGTGGGATTCCAGTGATGTAACCATTACACCATCTGTTGGTCTTCTTTCTTTTTCTCTCTTTTCCTCTTCTCTCCTCTGCTCTCTCTTCTTCTCTTCTTTCCTTTTTTTTCTTTTAAAAATTTCCAGAGGGTGCATGCAGTTGCCAGGGACAGAGAAAGAGAGAAGGAGAAAGCACCCAACAACAGGATGTGGTCATGCAACGATCCTTTGCCTTCATTTCTCTATTCTGTTGAGATTTTTGGTCATGTACACACACCTGCCCTGGCATGGTTTTCAAGCCACTGAGGCCAGGATTCAAATCACAATCAGCCACATGGGACCCAGATCCCTGTGCCACAGGGCCAGTACATGGAAACTGTACTGTCCGTGTAGAGCTTAGAGAGTATGTACCTCATACCCTTATTTTGCATATGACAACCCGAGACCCAGAGGCTTGTCCACGTAATCTGCCTCTAAAACCCAGTGCTCTAAAAAACCTTTTGTAACTTCCCCTTGTCTAATTAATAGGGCACACACTCTGCAGCTTGCCATTCTAGATTATTTCCATGTAATCTCAGTTTACCTTTTTAGTCTTTTTTCTTACAGCCTATCCTCTACCTAAAGTCAACATTATAGAATACCACTTGTACTTGTCCCTATTAAAGCCTGCACATTCTTTATCTTTGCTTGAATTGGCCTTCTCTCTCTCTCTCTTTTTTAATAGATGTTTTGCCAGAAGGTGCATGTGCTTGCCAGAGAGAGACAGAGAGAGGGAAAGTGAGAAATCAGCCATGTCATAATCCCTTCTCTTCCATTCTCCGCTTTGCACATGTGCCCAAAGCCTCTGAGCCTGGGATTCAAACTGCAGAGTTGGCTTTGTGGGATCCAGTGCCTTAACCACCATGCCACCCACTAGCTCTTTCTCTCTTTCTCTCTTTTCCAACTCCCCAATTCTTTCTGCTGAAAATCTGTACATGCCACAACACTCTTCCTTTAAAATATCTTTTCCAAAGTACTTTACCAAGCTTTTCTGAAATTTCCTCAATCATATATGATCTCCCCAACCTTTGAATCCCTGAAAAACTTTCAGCACTGTTATTTTTAGTTTGGTATATATTACTTATCTTACCTCTGTATTATATTATAGGCTCCTTATAAACATGACTTATTCTTCTTCAACTTTATCATTCTTGTAGTATTAATGCAGTGTATTTCATAGACATAGTTTAAATTTCTTTACCATTTAAAAATGTTGACTTATGATACCTTTTTTAAAAAGCCTGTCTATTTTGGATCAGCCAGAGGCAAGGTGGTTAAGATGGTTGGATCCTACATTGCTAGCTCCATAGTTTGAGTACTGGACCCAGTGGCTTGAAGGATGTGCTGAGCACATGTGCATGCATGCTTGGAATTCTGAGGAGATGGAGAGATGGAGGAAAGGAATTGCAGTATGACCATTCCCTATGGGAGGCTCTCTCTCTGGCAAGTTGCATGCACCTTCTGGCAAAAATTTTTTAAAAATCTATTCATCTTTCCACGAATAAGAGAGAGAGAGAGAGAGAGACAGACAGACAGACACACACACACACACACACACACACACACAGCACCCTAATAGGGTCTTTATGTCGTGGTCACCTCAGCTTTAACTAGTCCTAGATCATGAGCACACGCTCACCTGGCATGTTCAGGTAGGTCTCCACACATCACCTCAGAACTTTTCCATGTGGGACCAGCAGTTAGCGTAGTGGCTATGTCGCTGGACTCCCTTGTAGTTGACCACGGTTCGCGTCCCGGACCCGGTGGCTTAAAACACAAGTCGGGCGTGTGTGCGTGCATGCCCAAGATCCTGAGAGGAGAATGGAGGAGAAGGGATTGCAGCGTGGCCATCTCCCCGGGGGGGTGATTTCTCACTTTCTGTCTCTCTGTCTCTGTCTCAGGTGAGGTCATGTGCCCTAAAGAAAAACAAAAAAACAAAAAAACAAAAAAAAACTCTCCAAAAAAAAAAAAAAGAACTTTTCCATGTGAATCAGCCTCACAGAGAGTTGCATTACCACTGTACCACCATTTGACCCCTTTATGATATTTTTTTCTTCAGAACGAATTGACTCTGTCCATACACTTTCTTGGCATAATCATATCTCATGTGTAATTCCATTGGCAGGAACGTGAAAAGTTTCCAGCTAACTGCTGGTTCCCTACCTGGTGTGTTTTCAGGCTTTTCAAATTTGCTTCCTGGTAAATCTGTTGATGACCCAAGTATACATCAACAGATGAATGGATAAGCAATATGTATTGTATATTGGATTGTCAGAAAAATCACAGCACATTTTTGCATAGAAAAACATGAAAAAAATATGTCATGATTTTTCTGACGACCCAGTACACATGATGGAATAAGATTCAGCCTTAGGAAGGAAAGTTTGATCCGGGACACGAACCGCGGTCGACTACGTAGGAGTCCAGTGACATAGCCATTACACTAACTGCTGGTTCCCTACCTGGTGTGTTTTCAGGCTTTTCAAATTTGCTTCCTGGTAAATCTGTTGATGACCCAAGTATACATCAACAGATGAATGGATAAGCAATATGTATTGTATATTGGATTGTCAGAAAAATCACAGCACATTTTTGCATAGAAAAACATGAAAAAAATATGTCATGATTTTTCTGACGACCCAGTACACATGATGGAATAAGATTCAGCCTTAGGAAGGAAAGTTTGATTTGTGAACATGCACATTATGCAAAAAAAAAAAAAAGTCAGACACAAAAGGACAAATACTGTTGACTCCACTTATATGAGGTATATAAAATTCACAGAGACAGAAAGTAGAGCAGTGATTACTGGGACCTAGGAGGAAAAAGTAATGAGGAGTTACTGTTGGGTAGGTGCAGAGTTTGAGTTTGGGATGATAAAAAAGTTCTGGAGCTGGATAATGGTGATGATTGCACAGTGGTGAGTATATATTTAATGCTACTGAATTGTACACTTAAAAGTGGTTAAAGTTGGGACCAGCAGTTAGCGTAATGGCTATGTCGCTGGGCTCTCACATAGTTGACTGTGGTTTGAGTCCCGGACCCGGTGGCTTAAACTCATGCCGGGCGCGTGTGCGTGCGTGCCCAAGATCCCGAGAGGAGAATGGAGGAGAAGGGATTGCGGCGTGGCCATTCCCCCTGGGGGGATTATTTCTTGCTTTCTGTCTCTCTGTCTCTCTCTGTCTGGTGAGCACACGTGCCCTATAGCAAAAACCTCTCAAAAAAAAAAAAAGTTGTTAAAGTTGAGCACACTGTTAATGCTCTGTTCAAGAGAAACGATTAGGTTGTCGGAAAAGTCATGACACATTTTTGCATAGAAAAAAACATGTCATGATTTTTCTGACAACCTAATAGATCCCACATGGCAACCATTGTTCAGATCCCCGGACCAGTCATCCTGAAAAACACTGGGCTCATGCATGAGTTCCCAAGATCTGATGAGCTAGAGAACTAGGGGAAGGAGATTCAAGCATGACCAGACTCCATGGAGTGTGCTTCTCTCTCGTGCATGGAAACACACTATCATGAATAAAGGCCAAAAAATTTAATGGTTAAAATTGTAATTGTTACATCTATTTTTCTACAGTTAAATAAAAAAATCCCAAAACATAAAAAGCAGAAGTTAGTTTATCAGTTTTGGAATTATTGGTGTGTAATAGTTGAACAGAAATATATGTAGAGAAAATTTACATAGTGTATGTGGTAACTGGAATAAGTTTCAAGCTATGTAATGATGAAGGAGTTCTCCATTTGAATATAGTGGATTTTTAAAATGCTGATCTTGGGCTAAAAAGTTTATGTTCTCCGGAGAAGGACCTGAGTAGCACTTAATCAGTGGTCATTCAAATGATTTCTAGGACAAGTTAGATTTTTCCTTGCACACTGCAATGATCTTCAAAACCTAAGTTCTTATTTGACATGAGAAGCCAGGAGAGAATCTTAGGAACAAGGCTATGGACCACACTTTCACATAGTCAAGATGCCTTGGAAAGGCTCTAGGAATTCAAAACTAGTTTTGATAGCCCTGTGTCAAACCATAGACAGAAACTTACTCACAAGAGCTCTGACAAGGACAATGTTCAGCGACTATGGCCTTAATGTAAGGGAGAAATTTTGAGGTCATAGTTTGGAGCCAAGTTTTCTCTTCCCAGAGAAAGCATAATTTTAGCCTATGCTTTATACCAGATTTAATTATGAACAAACTTGCTATTAAACAACTAACAGAATTTCCTATCATTTTCTGCCCCATCTTATTATGTTATCATAACAAAAACAACATTAAAGTATGACTTTAAGCAGTTCAAGGTCAACATGGCAGTTTTACAAAATGCCTAAGACCCAGGCTTTTGCTATTTATTGCTCTGGACATCCTAGGGTGTGGTCCTTGTTATTATGGTAAAGGTCTAATTTTTTAATATA
>NW_006159479.1:2570995-2588914 GCF_000334495.1 Tupaia belangeri chinensis | reverse complement strand
GTGGCATGATCTTTACTTTTAAAGGAAAATCTCAAAATTACAAGCCATTCCCTTTCCAATTCCAAGACTACACACACTCAGATATAAGGGAGGTTGGATAATGAAATCTATTCCTGGTGTCCATATATGTAAGCTATACTTTAGGATTCTTTTACTGAAGCAGGGTGGAATAGATACTGGGCACAACAGACAGTCTCTGCCAAATGCCCTTAAGTATGAAAGAATCTCTGAGCCTTGACTATGTAGAACTCAGTGCTATCTGGGAGGTCAGTGGTCATCTACTATGGGAAGTCCAGTTTCTCAGAGATAGCTTCATAACTTTCAGAGCTATATCTTACCCTGGTTTCTGTAGCTGAAAGAAGACATCCAGAACAACAATGTCCAATTCTAGGTATTTAGTCGAACTAAACCTGGGGCTCATGGAAACAGACTAATTCAGGTTTAGTGGTCTTTCTAATTGAAAATATTTAAGTGATGAGAATTATATAGAAAACTCATAATTCTGGGTAAGGAATATAGACCTATTAAATTTCTGAAACTTGGTCTGTACTTGTAATGTTGACAAATTTCTAAGTATGATATTTTGTGTTATCCCTTGACAGGGATAACCTTTGTTTTAAGGAGAGAAATAAGTAGTCTTTGAGGGACCAGCAGATAGCATAATGGTAACATTACTAGACTCTCACATGGCCAGCCATGGTTCAAATCCTAGGCCTGGCAACTTGAAACTCATGCCAGGTGCATGTGTGAGTGTGTGTGTGTGTGTGTGTGTGTGTGTGCGTGTGTCCAAAATCCTGAGAGGAATTAAGGAGAAGGGATTGCAGCATGACCATTCCTCCTGGTAGGTGATTTCTTGCTTTCTCTCAGTCTCTGTCTCTCTGATGAGTGCATGTGCTCTACAGCAAAAGAAAAAAAACTCTCAGAAAAAAGGTAGTCTTTGATAGTTAAGGAAATATTAACACATCTGAGTAGATCAATAAGCACAGGATCTGGAGTTTTAAGAACAGCTGGGATTCAGGAATGAGAAGCTATTCCTCATTTTATCATAGAGGCAGGCTTTTCAGAACTCTAGTATTTTCTTTGGTCATGGATCAGATCTATATTATATATAGCTTCCCTGATCCAGAGAAATCATTGAGAATGAGCTGTCTCAGAGAAGCTGCCAAGACTTCCAGAATTGCAGAACCAGTGGGGGCAGATTCCTAATGAGTGACAGGTCCTGCTGTTAGGATTCTGCAGTAAGAATCATAAAACTAGCAGATGTTACTAAAAGAGCAAGCACTTTCCATTCAAGGCAGTGTTTCTAGGATATCTACTGAAGTGGGGTATAATCTGGAGTTGCACCAAGGCTTAGTTTTGGAGACAGAGTGGTTTGGTAGGTAAATTTAGACCCTTTGTTTAATGCGAGGAAACTACCAGGAAGGGACTCTAAACTGTGAAATGGGCAACTAGTATTGCTTTTACTAAGTATTGGTATTCTCAGTCTTACCCTGAGGCCCTGGCAGTGAGCATATGATCCTAACTAGGGTTTGTTCATAAGATAGACTAGGTACAATGGTTCATACTAGCTAGGTTAGAATCAAGGATCTAGATAAACCCACAAGGTTAGGCAAAGACATACGGTCAAATATGGAAGCATAACCAGAGACATTCTTTTTTCAAGGGATAGCTTGACAAAAGTAGATCTACAACTAAGATGTAAATCCTAGGTGGAAAAGTCCACTTGAAATATGAATTTGTTTACATAAAAATAGGGTCAGCTGGTAGTGTGGTGGTTAAGATAGGAGGCCGACTGTGTGGTTAGAATCTTTGAGCCAGTGGCCTCTCTCTCTCTCTCTCTCTCTCTCTCACACACACACACACACACACACACACACATGCCCTCTGGCAAATTAAATAAATAAAACAGAAGCCAGGGAGCAACAAGCATTTGAGACCACAGGAAAAAAGCTATAATATGTTTAGATGCATTTATTTACATTTTAAAACCTATATAATGACACAAACTATTGGCAGCTGAAAGATATTCCAGATTCTACTGTTATGATTAGAATTAAAAGCTGAAAGTTACTGTGAAGCTTGGGACTTCTATATCCATAGTTGGTAAGCCAGGAGTCACTGGGATACTACCACATGGAGGCTCAGGATGGTATTACTAGAGGAATTAGAGACAAGTTATGGATCCTCATGATCCTAAGTTCAATCAATATATGTGGAAGTATACTAGCCTGGACTATTTGTTTGAGCCCCAAATTCCATTTCTTGCTTAGGCTATTTTGAGTTGAAATTTCCATTACTTAGAACCAAAAGATCGTTATAACCATTTATTTAGCAAACAATTTTATGTAATGAGAATATTGCCTAAAATTTTAGAGTAGTAAAGTTCAGATTAATGAGATAAAAACATATTACATATATATTTCTATCAATGGAAGGTGTATTTCACTGATTAATATCGCTATAAAATAGTGGATAGAAATGCTGAATTTAAATCATAACAATGATATACATTTTTTGTTTCTTTTAAAAAAGTTTTGCTATATGGCACATGGCCTCACCAGATAGGAAGGGAAAGCAAGAAATCTCCCTCCAAAGGGAAGGGCCACACAGCAGCAGTCCCTTCTTCTTCATTCTCTTTTTGTGATTTTGGGCATGCACACACATGCACCTAGTGTGGTTTTCAAATTGTCAAGTCTGCAAGTTAAATAGCATCTAGGTTTCTCACTTTCTTTCTCTCTCTCTGTCACTCTCCAGCAGGTACACACACTCTCTAGCAAAATTTAAAAAAAAAAAAGAAAGAAAGAAAGAAATGAGAAGAGAAGAGAAGAAAAAAGAAAAGACGACAAGGCTAAATCATATTCATGGGACAATAATGTTTATCAGGCATAGAGTCAGATCTGAGTTTGAACACAGCTCTGCAGACCCTGTAAACTTCTCTAAATTTTTCCTTTCCATATGATTCCCTCTATTGCAATGATAACTAGCTGGAGTTATTATAGCTATTGAAATCCAAGTTGTTCTGAAGTACCAAGCATAATGATTCCTATAGAAAGACTTTAAAAAATTTTTATTTATTATTATTATTATTTTAATTTGACGAGAGAGAGAGAAAGAGAAGGAAAGTGAAAAGGCAAGCTGCCAGGTTTGAGACTCAGACCATGATTGGCCATGTTGGAGTCCAGCACCTTAACTGCCATGCCATCTACTGGCTCCTAAAAAGACTTCTTAAATGACTAAATTTCTTTCTTACTATACACACATGTACACACACTCATATACCCTTTTCATATTAAGTTCAATTTAAAGAAAATATTTAGACAAAGCTTTCGTATGAACTAATTTTTTTGCCCACTCTTTTAAAAATAATTTATATGATAAAAGTGCAGTATAACAAAATATTGGATTGTGCTTCAGCTTTTATTTTATCATGAGATCAACTGTACACAATGTTATCACATGTGTGGGGCAGATGTTAGCTACCACTTTTTGAGCCCTAGATACCAGGCATATGCTAGGCACCACACATACTTTCCTTCTAATCTCTGCAACAGTCTTACAGTGACAGAGACTGCCTGTTACCCTCCCCAAACCTATTCTTTCCTTCATCCTTACTAACGGCCTCATTTTGTTGGGTGTGGCAATATGCCCAGCCAACTACCACCTTTGCTCCAAAAAGCATATTTTCTCCAGCCTCCCTTGCAGATAGAAGTGACCATGTAACATAGTTGGCCAATCAGATCTAAGAGGAAATGATTAGGCACAATTCCAGAAAACCAGCTCAGCAGACATGCTTTCTTTTCTCCTTCCCATTAATTCTACCAAAGGAAACCTATCATACTTGAGGTAAATTAGCTAACAACAACTTGACTAGCACATATTGAGAATGGCTGAAGAAGAAAACAGAATCCTTCAGTCTCCTGGGACCTTCTGAAACATAAGAGTAGGCAGATGAGGCCTTAACTGCCTACTGCCAACATACATAATAAAAATAATCTGTCAGGTTTCTTTTTTGGAGAGGTTTTCGCTATAGGGCACGTGCGCTCGCCAGACAGACAGAGAGAGACAGAGAGACAGAAAGCGAGAAATCATCCCCCAGGGGGCATGGTCATGCCTCAGTTCCTTCTCCTCCATTCTTCTCTTGGAATCTTGGGCACACACGCACACGTGCCCAGTGTGAGTTTAAGTCGCTGGCTCTGGGACTCAAACCGTGGTTGACTACATGAGTCCAGAGACATAACCATTACACCAACTGCTGGTCCCTGTCAGGTTTCTTATTCACAGATGAATGCAACTCTCTGATCCACCTGCAAAAATTGCTGACCTTTAAGTCAATGCCTGACAGGAGGCAACCCAAGTGGTAGAAAACAGAATGATTTGATATATAACTATCAGAATAATTAATGGTCTGATTTAAAAGTGCTGTGAGACCCTTGGATTAAAAGTATTATATGTCAAGGCTGGCAGGTAGCATGGTGGATAAGAGTACTGGAATCCCATGTGGCCGACTGTGGTTCAAGTCCTAGACCTGGAGGTTTTCTCACTCTCTTTTTCTCTCTCTTGGTCCCTCTCTGAAAATAATAATAATGATGATGATAAATAAAGTTAAATAAAATCATTCTTTGAAGAAAAAAGTGTTATATGTCATGGGGAAGATACAATGCTGAGGGCTCTATACACATCATCCTTAATTTTGTTTCAGTAGATTTTTACATTGGCTAGATTATTTAAACTTGAGCCCTCAGTTTACTCATTTTTAATAAAAGAGAATTGTATTAGGTTATTTCTAATATTCCTTACAGAGAATTATTAAAATGTGGTATACATTGGGCTATAGTGAAAAAATGACCACCTTTGTTCCCAAAAGCATAAAATTCCTGATGATCTTAAAAATACTAGTAAGCCATAAATGTCTGTGATACAATTTTGCTTGTTTGTTTATTTATGTCTTTCACGGGGGTGGAAAAGAGAGAGAGAGAAACAGGTATCTCAATAGTGTTCCCACACTTTGCCCACCCACAGCCTCAGCTAGCCAGGAACACGGGCCCACATGGGCATCCCTAGCACTTACTAGAAAAGTTGAGCCATGAAATAGGGACTCTCCCATGTGGCTTTGCCATCACAGAGCATTGGGTAATGCTGCACCACTGTGGCTGGCCCATGATACAAACTTCAATACATAAAAGGGTCATAGTACTCTTAAGATTTAGAAACAGTCTAAGCAAACCTGTGGTATTAAACTCTATGTTAGGTTTCACATAAAAAGGCTGAATGGAGTCAGCAGAACTGGGACCAGCAGTTGGCATAATGGCTATGTTGCTAGACTCCCATATAGTTGAATGCGATTCGAGTCCTGGACCCAGTGGCTTAAACTCACACTGGGTGCATGTGTGTGCATGCCCAAGATCCCGAGAGGATAATGGAGGAGAAGAGATTGTGACATGGCCATCCCCCCTGGGGGATGATTTCTCACTTTCTATCTCTCTGTCTCTCTCTGTCTTTCTGGTGAGCACATGCACCCTGTAGCAAAAATCTCTCAAAAAAACAAACAAACAAAAAAAAACATGAACTACAGCTTTTTTTTTCCAGACAGTAGAATGAATAATCAAAAGTACTACATAAATACAATCTTGAGTATGATAAAAAAAAATGCTCCTACCTAACATCGGTAGGTGATTGATAGATGGAAAAACTCAACAATAAATTTTAAAATGATGCAGACAAACAAGAGGTCTTCAAAACATTTATGGAAAGTAGGATTATGAAAACTCATGCATGAATTTCAACTTTTTATTGCATCAAAATAAACTCATACTTTTTTTTTTTAGAGAGAGATTTTTGCTATAGGACATATGTACTCGTCAGAGAGACAGAGAGAAACAGAGAGACAGAAAGTGAGAAGTCACCCTAGGGGAGTTGGCCACACTGCAATCCCTTCTCCTCCATTCTCCTCTCAGGATTTTTGGCATGCATTCACATGTGCCTGGCATGAGGTTTAAGCTGCCAAGTCCGGGACTTGAACCTCAGTCAACTATGTGGGAGTCCAGCTAAGTAACCATTATGCCATGTGCTGGTCCCAGTAAGCTCACACTTTAATTCCTTTTCTTCATGAATTTTTTGAAGTCCCCTCATATTTTAATTTTTTTAAAGAATTATTTTATTTAATCTTATCTATTTATTTTAATTTGACCAGAGAGGGACAGAGTGAGAGAGAATGAGAGAGACAGAAAGTGAGAAAGCAAGCCACCAGGTTCGGGACTCGAACTGTGGATGACCATGTGGGAATCCAGCACCCTCAACCATCACACCACCTGCTGTCCATATTTTTAATTTTAACTACAAATGTATATCATTTGCCAGCAAAATATTTGTAGATTTTTACTTTTCCTAGGCTTTTCCAGTTGTCTTGCTTACACCTAATTTGACAGCAATCTCTTTTGTGACTTTAGTTTCACATTTATTGCCACTTAATATATAATTAATTAACATAATTCTAATGACATGTTTAATTTATATAAACTAGTTTGGGGAAAATGTAACTGACTCCATAAGCATGAATGTGGTAACGGGATCAGGAAGTCACAAACATAGTCAAGGGAACTCTATCAGTTTTGTACCATGCTGTGGGCATGTGCTAAAGAGGGGCCGAGGAGCCTCAGTTAATCTGGTAAATTAAGTGGATGCCATGAGCACTCCTTATGAGTCCGTCATTAATGATAGATACTGTATAATAAGGTGCTAAGCTATTTTATTCACTCTTTTATAACTGAGTCTTTGGAGATTAGTGAATAGAATACTAAAATGATATCTCATTAACGTCCTCTTTTATCTTTCTCATCTTGTTCTTATGAGCCTTATATTTTATTGATTATCTCCTCGTCATTTTCCTCTGTCTCTGCCTTGGATTCCAGTTTCCATAGTCATCACAGGGATGGGAGCCCTATCCTTAAACTCCTATGTCCATGGATGAATCAATGATCCTAGTATGAGCAGATCAACAAACTACTGTCAGGCCTACCCAGCATTTCTTTCCAGGTTTAGATGCAGGTTCTAGGTCCATTCAGTTTGGGGATCTCAAACTATGTAAATGACTATTACTGGATCTCCATTTCCTTTTCTGAAAAAGTAAGAACCTCAACTCACAGGTTTATTAAAAGATTAAAAGACCATACTTCCCATGCAGCCCTAGCAGTGTGCTTGGCACAAGGGAACAGTGTAATATTTATTTTCTGTCTTTGCCTGTTAGTTCCCACCGCGTTACTCGTACAGAACTCTGAACACTTACAGGGGTGCCCAATTAATCTCCTAGAGGCTGGCCACCTACTTGCTAGCATCTTTGTCCATCAAGAGCCTGGGCGATCTGCTTTCTTGTATATTATCCCCTAATACACACCGAAGAGATTTTCTGGAGCACTTATCTTGGCCTTTAGTCTCACTGGTCATCTTGGGCAGCCATCTACTTCCCCTAGTTCCCTCTGCATCCATTCTCTTCACCTTTAAATTTCTCCATAATTGGTTTGTCATACAACATGTATTAAACATTTACTAGATACTGGGGTGTATAAGTCAGGGTTCTCCAGAGAAAAAGAATCAATGAAAGATTACACACACACACACACACACACACACACAATTATTCATATAAATTTATAGACATAAATAAATATATCTGTATTTATTATAATTGGCTCACACAAATACAAAGGCTGAGAAGCCCAGAGATCTGTAACCAGATCTGCCAGCCCAAAATCCCAAGAGGAGAATGAAGGGGAAGGGATTGCAGTGCGGCCATCCCCTCTGGGGATTCTTTCTCACCCTTTGCTCTCTCTCTCTCTGGCAAGTGCACATGCTCTATAGAAAATTAAAACAACAAAAATAGAACAATAAACAACCATGTTCAGATTTTTCCTTTACCTTAAGGAAAAGGTTTTCTTTGGTCCTTTGAGCTACCATCTCAGTCTTTCATAGTGTAAAAAAAGATGATACGTTCTTTGCCTTAAATTATTGACTAAAATTCTTGGTGATGTAATTTATCTTATTTGTCTGACTTTGTATTCCACTAAAAGAACCCTCATTAAAGTAGCTTTCTCATTCTAATGGCTTTTGTTTAGCTTTCACTTTATTTGATGTTTCAGGAACTGAGAAAAAAAAATGCATGCTTTTCTGAAATGATCTTTTCTCTTTGCCTTGGCAAGTCAGGTTCCTGGTTCTCTATCTTCTTCACTGATAATTTTTTTGTCCCATTTTTTTTTTTTATTTTTCTGTTCTGTTAGGTAAATGTTTCTCATGGCATTTTGAATTTTTTTTTTATTTTGGCATTCATCAAATTTCACTTCATGCTTTAGTTATTTCCATGACATAGATTGAAAAGGGAAACACCCTTTGGCAATCTCTATCAGAAAGATTTTCCTGTTTTAAATGTATTTAAGTGAATGATTCAATTCCCTAATGATTCAATGCAGGCTAAAGTAATTTATAAAGCTATTAAAAAATTCTGGCTGAAATGCTTTTTCTCAAAAACTTTTACAAACTGTTTTTTATACAGAAAATTGGAAATATAAGTTGACTTTTCAGGTGAACAATTTGGCCATAAAAGAGCCCTGAAAATGTATCTAATAAATTCTCCCTCCAGAAATTTACCGTCACGAACTACGTAGAGATAATTTAAGTCACCCCTAACTCCTGTTTCTCATACTTCATACTTCACGCTCAAGTCAATAAAAACCCACTTCTGACTACTCTTTTATCCCTGTTGTCCACAGTCCACCATCATTGCCCACTTGGACTGCAGCAATAACTTCCTGACAGTTCTGTGTCTACCCTACTTCCTATAATCCACTCTCACAGAATAGCCAAAATTATGAGAAGACCCCTGCACAAAACCCGCTATCTCAGTCAGCAGAGGGGCCAAGTTCCACCCCACCCATTACCTGTCAGCATGCACCTCATTCACCTTGCCCACTTTCCTCTAGCCACTCCGCCATTTTTCAAATATATGAGATTCATTCCAAACCTGAGGACTTTACTTGCTTTTCTCTGCCTGGTATGTTTTGATCCAATGGCTTGTTGCTTCATCGTTTTCATGTATTTGCTCAAATGTCACTTTCTCAATGAGTTCTTTTCTGACCCCATCCTATTTAAAAATGCAATCCCCAGACTCCTACATCACCACTTTTTATTCCCATCCCTGCTTTATTTTTCTCCAGAGCACTAATCACTATTTGACATAATATGTAGTTTACATCTCGTCTCCCCACTTTCCCATTAGGGCATAGGTTATGGATTGCTTGTTCACTAGTATATCCTCACATCCAGAGAAGTTGAACCATGGTTCAAAAAGTAGTTTTTGAATTATTAAAAAGATTTATGTATAGAGCTACTCAATGCATTGTTACTTAACAAAACTAAAACATCTGAAAATAAAATGTCTAGTAATAAGATGAAAATAAATCATCCTATATCCACGGGATGGAAAATTATGCACTTAAAAAAAAGTCATATTTTTAAAATTAATGATATAAAAATATTTATATTATGTACAAGAAAAAGCAGGATAAAAGAAAATATAATTTGACCCCAATTTTTTTAATAATATAAAGGAGGGCATATATAGCAAAATGTTATGCAGTAATTTCGGGTAGTGAGATTAAAAATGATTATTGTTTTTCTGTTACTATATTCGCATCTGACAATAAGTTCTTCTCTCTCTCTCTTTTTTTTTTTTTTTTTTTTGCCAAGAGAATCATGCTCCCCAGAGAGGCAGAGAGCAAGAAAGGAGAAAGCACCCCCTAGTGGGGCGTGGCCATGCCATGATTCCTTCTCCTCTATTTTCCTGTCCTGTCAGATTCCAGGCATGTACCCACCACATGCCTGGTATATTTTCCAAGCTGCTGGGTTCAGGATTCATACTACATACTTGGCCATGTGGGATCCAACTTCCTTAACTATCAGGCCATGGGGTGGCCCAAGTTATACAATTTCCTTATAATGATCTGGTGTCCCACATGACTATCTCGAAAAACACTCTGTTTTAAAGTTATATTAGAATGATGACTATAGTACAGGTATTTTTACAGTTTCATCTACCTCTCTGTTGCCTTTATTACATGTATTTTATTAGTTGTTGGTACCTTATGGTAAACTTTTGATTCTGGAGTAAATCTGGGAATGATAGTGGATTTTGGGACAAATAAATTTCATTAGTTGGGCTAGGCTAGTATAACAAGAGACCATGGCACAAATGGATGCAAAACATGTAACAACTCAAACGAGAGATGTTTATTTCTTATTCTACAGGTAGGTGTTCTTGGGTGGCAGGCAGGTTTTCTCCACACACTTAGGGTCCCAGTACCTTCCAGTTTATGGCTTCCTATGTTATATAGCATGTGCACTGTATGATAATTATATTTACTCATCCTTGCCTCCAGTGTGTTAGGTATTAACAAGGGCATAGTATTGCCAGATTCGACAAATAAAAATATAGGATGGCCAGTTAAATTTGAATTTCAGATAAACACTATATAATCTTTTAGCATAAGAATGTCCTAAATATCACATAGAATACATGTACTAAAAAATTATGTGTTATCTGAAATTTCAATTTACTTGTGAGTCCTCTATTTTATCTGGCAAATCTATGAGAGTAGGGATTAGATCTATCTCATTTACTACTGAATACCCAGAATCTAAAATAGTACCTGTCTACTATAAAATAAATCTCTCAGTAATATTTAATAAATAATCTATGTTCTAACAGGGAGAAGCCATATTAGCAAAGAATACTTATTAATACTACTACTAATATGTATCCATTCAGCAAGAAGTACATATTATTAATATTATTACTGTTAATAATAAGAACTTATTATGTATCAGCAAAGAATATTTACCAATAGATAATTCTGTAATATCTAACAGAGTTAGATACTACATTTTGTATGCAAACTTTTCCCTAAGCTTCATGTCTTAGTCTATTCAGCTGCTTTCACAAAATATTATAGACTGTATAGTGTATAAACAACAGAAATTTCTCATGATTCTAGAGGCTAGGAAGTCCAATATCAAAGTGCTGGCAGATTCAATGTCCGATGAAGGCCTAGTTCATAGATGGTGTCGTTTTCTAGCTATGTCCTTATAAGGTGGGAGGTATGAATGAGCTCCCTTAGGCTTCTTTTATGAAGGCACTAAATTCATTCATGAGGGTTTTTATCTTTACCATCTAATCATTCCCCAAAGGCACCACCACCTCTTAATACCATCACCTTGCAGGGAGGTGGTTAGGAGCTTAATATATAACTTTTGAGGGGATACAAACATTCTTAACACTTCGGTAAGATAAATGGATAGAATCCATCTTCCCCAGACATCTGCACATCTCTGAATCTCATGTCTCTCATTTTCTATCATGCCTCTATTCCTTGCTGTCTATGCCTAAACCTCCAACCCTCCTCCTTCTGCAATGCTTCATTTCCTTTTCCAGTTCCCCCCCCCTCCCCTTAGCACTCAGGGTGAATATACAGTAATAAACCCTTTACCTGCAGTTTCACTTTCCACAGTTTCAGTCGCCTGCAGTCTGAAACACATGTTATTCAAAGAGACTGAGGATAGGTGAGCATGGTACTGTGAGATATTTTGAGAGGAAGAAGAGAGAGACAACATTTGTCTTTTATTAGGGTATATTGTTATAACTGCCCTAGTTTATTATTATTGTCAATCTTTTACTGAACCTAATTTATAAATTAAACTTTAGCACAGATATATATGCATATAGGGTTTAGTACTATCTGTAGTTTCAGGCATCCACTGTGGGTCTTGGAACATAATCTATAGAAGAGGGAGGACTACAGTATCATTTATTTCCTTACTTTTCTTGTCTACTTCTGTCACATGAATGCAAACTTCACAAGGATAGGCATTATTTCTGCTCTGTTTTGTTCATTGATAAATTCCCAGCTCCTGAACATAAGACATTCAAAAATATTTGTTGAACAAACAACCAACTAAACACCACTAGTTCTGTAGGGAAGAGCTATGCATCATCTAAGAATTTAGAGTTACCTGTAGCTTAATGATATCCACTTCAGATGACACAACATGGCTTTCATCACACATCATGATTCTACCTGCATCAGCTCAGTTCACCAAGCTCTATCCAGTCTCTCATCTTAATGTCCTGGATAACTCATCTTCCCTGTTGCCACTTTCCTGGTGATTCTCATGTGTTCCATGGATAAACGCAGCAATAGCCTAACTAGTCTCTTTGTCCACTTGTCTTCTGGGTCTAATCTGTCCTCCAAATCATTACTGAAATTATTTTTCTAAAATGAGAATTTGAATAAGGTGATTCCCTGTCCCCAAAACTTTGTCTCCTATCACCCTAAGAACACAATTCTAAGTTTCTTAGTTGGCCACATGAAATTCTTCATGCTGTGGTATAGCCTCTACTCCTACCACTCTCCCACTCACATTCTAGGTCTACTGCCCCTGCTGATCCACTCACATGTGCGATGCTCGAACTGTTAGTTTGCGAGAGTCAGTTATCCTCAGTGATGTAACGAGGCGTGGTTATGGCACAATCCTTTCTTCTCCATTTCTCCAACCTGTTGGGATTTTGAGCCTGCACAGACATGTACCTTGGTGTTCTTTAATATGCAGGAATGAGGATTAGAACCTGCCAGTTATGTGGGATCAGACTCCTTTGAACCAGTAGGTTAAGGGGCTGGGCCCTTAAAACTTACCTTAATAACTATCATTCCTAAATGGTATTTTACTGATTCTATCATGTACATTTCTTCCTATTTTAACATTTCTAAAATTGGAATGTGACTTACGGTCATGGCATCTTACAATGCTGTCACCAAAAGGCAGTTTGTGATGTAGTTGTCATGGCCTGCCCATGTGCAAACTCAGTGGTTATTCCTGGTGCCATGACTAGACAACTGTAAACTCCTGACTTTTCAGTCAAGACTCTGGTTTTCATCTGTTTTCAGGGCTAATCTTGAAATAGCTGAATTCATTCAAACAACTTAAATAAACATATGCTACAAATCCACTCAGTTAAATATATTGGTGATCACATTTATAGGTTTTTTTCCCTCTTGCTTCACTTCAACTATTACTGCTTATGGGGAAGATCTAGCTTATCTTTTTTTTTTTTTAATTTAATTTTTGCCACACAGTGTGTGTGTTCCCTAGAGAAAGAGACAGAGAGAGAAAGTGAGAAATCACCCTCCAGGGGGATGGCCATACCACAAACCCTTCTCCATTCTCCTAGGATTTGGGACATGCATGCACACATACTCTGTGTGTTTTTCAAGCCACTGGGTCCCAAACTTAAACCACAGAGTCGGCCATGTGGGATCTAGCACCTTAACCATTACACCACTTATGTCCCCTATTTTTTCTTTTTTTTGAGAGAGATTTTTGCTACAGGGTGCATGCACACGCCAGAGACATAGACAGAAAGTGAGAAATCACCCCCTAGGGGGGATGGCCATGGTGCAATCCCTTATCCTCCATTCTTCTCTTGGGGTTTCAGGCATGCATGCACATGTGCCTGGCATGAATTTCAAGCCCCCAGGTCCAGGACGTGAACAGTGGTCAACCATGTGGGAGTCCAGCTGCCTTAACTACCATACCAACTGCTGCCTCCCTAATTTCTTAATAGTAGTTTCTACTAGCATGTTTTCCTGATGATTTATATTACATATTAGTATGCCCAAAATTAAATTTCCTCATATATGTATTATCTGATAACATAGGCTGGAAAGTTTCACATCTAACTTTTCATGCTTATTATTTTTACATGTTTTTTGGTAGTCTTTACATCATTGACTATTATGAGCTAAAGAAAGTAGTATAGCAGAGAGCTTAGTAAACATTAAGACAGCCAAAAGAAAGTTTGTTAGGTTACATATGAGGAACACTAAGTACATCTGATTATTCGGTTCAGATGGCACATCCAGATAGCATAAACCAAGTCATTGGCATGTAATTATTTTTAAACTGTGTTACCCTGCTTAATTAGCTTAAAATAATTTAAAAGGACTCTGGTTGGCTCCTACAAATGAATCTAATTCATCAGTTCTTAATTCTGTTAGAAAAGCTCCATTTCAACAATTTAGGCATTATTTAAGCCAGGGTCACAGTTCTTTCAAAGGTTTGCATATAATCTATTTCCCTTTTAAACTGAAGCAAGAGCACTCCTTTAAAAACAGTAGCAAAGAACAATTCTTTCCCACATACCTTTTGACCTATGTTCTCCTAGAAAAATCTACCCTAATGCCCTAGACTACAATAGCATGGGGGTTAGAACACACTATCCCAACTAGTTTTCCCTCTAGCACTGCAAGTCTGATGAAAGAGTTGGCTTGCATTTAGGGACCGTGTTTTAAGAAAATAAGACTAAGCACAGAATCTTCCTAGAATCACAGAGACTAAGTGAAGAAGAGATTCATGGTTGCTATCTCTTGCTTACTCCAGGGCCTAAGCTTACTGAAGTAATAGTAGGACTCTCTCTAGCACTATTTAGTTTTCTCTTTCTTTTGCAAAACGTAGTCAAATTTAAGCAATTTAAATAAACATGTGATACAAATCCACTATTACATTGATAATCATATATATCTGAGTTCTTCGAAAAAATGCAGTAACTTTCTTATACATGTAGTCTTAAGCATATCTTTTTTTTTTCTTTTTTAGTTTGCTATAGAGTACACATATTTGCTGTAGAGATAGAAGGAAAATGAGAAAGTATCCCTTAAGGGGGTGGCTATGCTCCAATCCGTTCTACATCTCTCTTGGGATTTTGAGTGCACACGTGTGTGTATGCACACACATACGCGTGGGTGATTTTCAAATCACTGGATATGGGACTTGAACCGTGAATAGACCATATGATGTGGGATCCAGCTACCTTAACCACTACACGAGTTTTTTTGTTGTTTTTTTTTTTTTTTTTTTTTTTTAATGCAGGAGGATTGCATGTGCTTGCCAGAGTTGGGGAGGGGACAACTGGATGTGATCACACTACAGTCTCTTTTCCTTCATTCCTCCTTCCTGCCAGGATCTTCTTTTTTGTTTTGTTTGTTTGTTTTTTAAGCCACCACTGGGCTGGGACTCAAAACTGCAGTTGCTATGTGGAATTGTGGAATTCAGTTTCCCTCCATATAGCACTTAACCACTGTCCTGCAGGGCTGGCCTCAGCACGTGGTCCTTAATCAGTATTACTTATAAGATTCACTGTAAGAGCTTTAACGAGATGACCAGAGTCCATCCCAATCCTACTGTATCACTTTTCTCTGGGGATGGGCACTTGGTACATTACTTTTTTTGAGATATTTTTGCTATAAGTTGTATGGGCTTGCCAGAGAGACAGAGAGACAGGAAGCAAAAACTCACCACCTGGCAAGACAGCCACGCTATAATCCCTTCTTCTCCATTCTTCTCTTGGAATTTTTGGCATGCACATACATGTGCCTGGCGTGAGTCTTGAGCTGCTGGTCCGAGACTTGAATAAGTCATGTGGGAGTCCAATACCTTAACCAGCACACCACCTGCTCACCCCTATCACTTTTTCTTAAGCTTGATAGGTGATGCTGATGCTGGTTAAAAGTCACTACTTTAAGCTTTCATCAACCAGTAGCTAAATTATCAACCAGTCACTAAGAATAAACTCGGCCTATTCACAATTTTGTTGAGAGACCAACTGCCAATGATTTTTAGTTTCTGATTGCCTTTTTTCTCCCTTTATTCATGATAGAATGCATGTATGCACATATACATTGACACAGAGAATACACTCTTTGTGGTTGGTCACACTTTAAACCCCTTCCTCCAGTCCTCCACCCTGTGGGATCCTGGGCACTTGCTCATGTGCCCAGTATGTTTTAAGGCTTACCAGGCCGGGGATTTTGAACCACGGTCATCATGTGAGATCTGGTTTCTCTTGAGCAGTGTATTATCATTTTGCAATGGAGCTGGCCCCCTCTGATTACCTCTTGGTTTACTATCTATTTTATGTCCTAATTTCCTTTTCTAACTCAGGTCCTTGCCTTCCAGTACTTCTAGACTTCTCTCTCATCTTTGATCTCATTCTTAGGCATCCTCATGAACATAGGTTCTGGTTATTTGCTCCAGGTTGGCTCACTAGACTTGCAACTTCTGACATCCACATATAACCCTGTCTCTACTGTACATTTCCACTTCTAGCCCTAGTATGACAACCTGCCAACACCACTGAGGGAAGAAACATCCAGGACTGTGCCACTGGAAAATGATTTCCAATAGCTGATAGGTAAGGTCATGTTATTGCATGCTGTCTACTTAGTATGATTTCCTTTAAAAACTGCTTTGTACCTAGCACCCCAACTAAAAGTTCTCTAACTTATATGGGAAAAAAATTCCTGAGCTTGGAATGAAGGTACTCTACTGTCTAGACCTTGCCTACCTTTCTTGGCCTAATGCTTCAGGCACTAGTTGAACTTCACTGTTCCCCAGGAAGCCCTCAGCAATGCTATCCTAACTTTTCTTCACATCTTCAATGTTTGGAAGGGCTTTTTTCATCAGTAGCTTCCTTCTTCATTACCCATATCCAAATCCTACCAATACTTTACTATTTCTCAAAACAGAGTAAAGTACAGACTCCTAAAAGAAATTCTTGGATTTAAACATATTTTTAGACAAGCCAGACTACAGATCAGTTTGAAAAGCACTGCTATAGAAAACTAAAGACAAATTCTATGAAAGTTATGCAAATAATCATTTTGAAAAAAGAAAAAAAAAAACTAGGGGTGGGTGAGGGAGAGGGAGAGAGAAAGTGAGATGAGACCCTCCCCTTAAGGGGGATGGCCCACTCCACAATCCCTTCTCCATTCTTCTCTTAAGAGTTTTGCACCCCAGGCCTACAGGGCTTTCAAGCCCTTGCTTGAATTCTGGAGTTAGCCATGTGGGATCCAGCTGTTGTAACCTCCATTCCACTGGCCCAGAAATACTTTCTTTAAAAGATCAGTAGGGAAATAAGAATTCCAGGATAAAGAATAAAATTTGGAAATCCAAGGCTAGTAAAGAGGTCCTATAAATATCTAGTCTTGTAAGTAAGGGCTGTTACGTCCCTAACTCAACTTCTCTTTAACGCAGTGTCTGCAGTTTTCAACTAGTGTATTTGAGGAAATTGTTTTCTCCGGACATGTGGGTGCGGATTCATTACTTCTGTTAAGATGACAGGGCTTGTCTTCCTTCACACGTATTTGGCTCCAGTCTGAGAGGCAGCATATGGAATGAGAGGAAGACGTACTGCCAGGGTTAAGGGGAACCCATTCTCTGAGTTACTGGGGAAGCCGAAGTCGGTTTTTCACCTTACGATGAGGAGAACGGATTATGATTTGGCAATGTTCTTTTAGCTCTGACACTTGTTTTCTGTGGACCTGTAAACGTGGATTGAGAAGGGCATATTTCTCTGAGTAGGACCAATTCTTTTCACGAGGATATAAAAGGCAACGAACCGTTTACATTATTCGAGTCTCCCATACCCTTCTGGGGTTGGGTTAAGTCAGAGGGCTTGTTCCCTTTCTGGGGATCCTCCCGATCACAGCGCTCCTGGCCTGCGGCGGGTCCAAGGCCGCGGGAGGCTCAGGCGAGGCTCGCCCCTCGCCCCCGCGGCCCCGCGGGAGCAGTGTGACTGGCGGAGATTAGTGCCCGGTCAGAAACAACCTCTCACTTCCCCTCCCGCGCCCCGCCCGCTCAGGGGCGGCCTCGCAGGCCCAACAACCTTCTTCGGAGACCGCGCGCCGGCCCCCTTGTAACCGGCTGTGTGTTCACTTTACTCTGCCCTCCTCTCTCGTCCACGCTACAGCGACCTCGGAGGGGAATCGGAGGCCAGTCTTCATTTCCCCTCCCCGACCCTTATCACCTCCAACAGCCAAGGAA
>NW_006159479.1:2569986-2570941 GCF_000334495.1 Tupaia belangeri chinensis | reverse complement strand
CCCCCGCGTCTGCCGGCCCTCCCGCTCGCCTCTCGCGCTCGCTCTCGCGCGCACCCGACGCCCCGCCTCCGCGCGTGCTCAATAACTGTCCTCGGAGCCGGCTTACAAGCTTCCCCCGCCCCTGAGCTGTTTGAATATGCTAATAAAGGAGCAGCGACTAGCCAGTAGCATGGCGGGGCGGTGCATCACGTGGCTCGGGGACGTGTCAGGGGGTGGAGCCTCTGCAGCCCCTGCCCGAGTTAAAACCGGAGTGTGAGAGAGAAAAGCGCTTCAGTAGCGAGAGGGGCTGAGAAAGTGGTGACACAGCCGGGGTGCGGAGGGAGTCCCTGAAACTTCTCCCAACAGCCCCAGGGCCAATCTCCCCTCAGCCCACTCCCCTCTTCGCCACCTCCCTGGTCCCCACTCCCTGCACCGGGGGTGGGGTAGGGAGCCAGGCCCGTCTCCTGCTGGGACACACACAGGGGCCGGGAGCGGGGACGGGACCCCCGAGGCAGGGGGGACGGACCGACAGACGGCCGAGCGCCCGCCCCAGCGGGCAGGCAGGCAGGAGGAGGCGGAGGCGGGGGTGGGACGGGGAGGACTGGGTCTGGGGAGTTTCCTCTTAACTATCGGGGGAGAAACTCCCCGCAGCCAGAGGAAAGTGTGTTTTCCTCCCGGGGCCCGCGCTCCCCCGCCCCGCGTGGCGGCGGTCGCCGCCGCCACCGGTGCCTCCACCTCTACCATCTCTTTCTCCACCACCTCGGGCCCCGGTGTCCCCGGCCAGCACTATGCCCATCTTACTGTTCCTGATAGACACGTCTGCCTCTATGAACCAGCGCAGCCATCTGGGCACCACCTACCTGGACACGGCCAAAGGCGCGGTAGAGACCTTCATGAAGGTACCGACTGACCGAGCCCGGGTGGCGACCCCGGCCTGGCGGCCCGCGGGCGGCAGGGTGGGGGGAGGGCAGCGGGG
>NW_006159479.1:2569605-2569945 GCF_000334495.1 Tupaia belangeri chinensis | reverse complement strand
GCGGGCGCGGGGGGCTGTGGGGGGAGCGATCAGTGTGTGGGGGGCGGCGTGGAGGGGCGGCTGCTGCGTGTGCGGCACTGTGGGGGTGGCGGGGCCGCTGGGCGCCCCTTTTCTGCCTCGTAACCTCGCCTCTCTGCTTCCCTTTCGCCCGCCCTGTTCCTCCTCCCGTCCCGCAGCTCCGTGCCCGGGACCCTGCAAGCCGAGGAGACAGGTATATGCTGGTCACTTTCGAAGAGCCGCCCTATGCTATCAAGGTAACAGCCCTCGCCCTCCCCCTTCCCTTCCTTCCCGGTCCCGTTCCTTCCTCGCTCGCCCCCCCCCCCCCCCCCCTCCCCCCTCC
>NW_006159479.1:2542123-2569561 GCF_000334495.1 Tupaia belangeri chinensis | reverse complement strand
ATTCAAGTTAGCCCGAGTGACAGCCGGGCCCCGGCCGCGCCGAGCCTGGGTTTGCATTAAAGGGGACCCTGGCTGCTGGACCAGGGAGCAGGATGGGGGGCTTCGAGGCTTGGTCATCCTCGGTCCCTCCTAAGAGGGTGGCGGGCCAGTGAGATAGCTCTGGGTTTACTTCAGAAGTCCTGCTCTGGTCTGCTGTCCACTGGTGCTTTCATACCCCCAGATTTTGGGTATTAGGTCAGGTAGTAAATTTCCCGGTGAACTTTTAAAGTGTCAAGGCTGTAAGCTACCAAAAGCTTTAGAGCAGGCAGGTTTATTCTTGGCCAGCTTTGGGGCAGTTTTCTCAGCAGTGGTACAGTACTAACACGTTAAACAAACCACACCAATCCAAAGTGAAGTTAACGAAGCCATGCAACCCAAATGAAGCAGCTGCTTGGTGAATGTCAGATTGTAAGGGCATTTAAAGATGAAAAAAAAAATTCTTACGTTTTTCTTTTCAGGCTGGATGGAAAGAAAACCATGCAACGTTTATGAATGAATTGAAAAACCTTCAGGCTGAAGGACTAACGACTCTTGGCCAATCCCTAAGGACAGCTTTTGATTTATTAAATTTAAATAGATTAGTAACTGGCATAGACAACTATGGGCAGGTAGGTTGAATATTAAGGTGGAACAATAGTTGATTTTTCATTTTCTGGAAATACACTGTCCGGTCCCAGAACAATATTATATGAAATGCAAATATAAAACATTTCAAATTAAGACAGTGTGTACATAGTGAAAATTTCACCCTGCAGTATATGGTTTAAATCCCTCATTTTTCCTCAAAATACATTTGAATTCAGATTCTTAACTCAGATTCTTTGCTGTATAGTTGACATGACATTGATTTTAGTCCCTTAGAAGTTCACTAAAGACATAAAAGAGAAAACATCCTGCCTCACCTTACTCAGTTGCTCTTAACACTCTCCCCATAGGCCAAGTAGTGCGCAACTATCTCGATGGTTTGCAGACACTAGTTGATTAGTGGTCATCATGTCTATATTAAGTAAAAAGAGGAAAGTATTCTATTTGTTACATAAGGGTTCAATTTAACCATGTGACATAACTGCTCTGTAAGGTAAGATTTTCACTGGAGTGCAATAACTGGAGAAAAAGATTTCTCCTTTTGAAGCACATGCAACTATTAGCAACATAGTTAAACAATTATTACAGGAGGAAATTCTGAATTAAATGGCAGATCCAGAGGATTTTGTTTGTTTTTTTAAAGGTTTTTGCTGTAAGGTGTGTGCCCTCACTGGAGAGACAGAAAGTGAGAAACCACTCCCCAGAGGAAATGACTGGGCTACAACCCTTTCTCCTCCAGTCTCCTCTCGGGATTTTGGGCATGCATGCACACTCACTTGAGTTTTAAGCTGGCAGGTGTGGGACTCGAACCGTGGTCAACTAAATGAGTAACCATTATGCTATCTGCTGGTTCCTTCTTAATTTTTTTCAGTATTCCAAACTCTTGGAAAAAGGCCATTTGGAAAATATAAAAGAACCCTTCCTTTCTTAACCTTCTTAAGTCCCTTTATTGTACTTGCTTTTATCTATTTGAGGATGAGACAAGCTTTGAATCACCTGATGGTTCACTAAGGAATGATGCAAAGTGGTCTGTTACAACTTTTTATATTACTACCCTGGAAATAAAAGATAATAAAGAACGTGTAATGTTACACAGTAACAAAGGGCTAATATACTCAAGGAGTTCAATCCTTATGTTGTGCAAAGCACTATTACCATAATGATATATTTAGGTGTACACTGTGTTCTTTTCTCCAGTTCCATAATCCACAAGTTTCATGAGTCTGACACTCTTAGGAAAGTTCTTCCTATGACTACAACTTGGATTTGCTTTATATGGAAGGAGATGGAATTGTTCCTTTGTTTTAGACATTTTTACACTCTCTACGGAGAACTTCAGTATCTAAGCATCTTTGGAAATGGTTGAATTTAGTCCTATTGTATTTGGACACATTCACCTACCATCTATTAAAAATGTTTCTTAGGGTGGTTCTTTAGAAAAACTGCTCGTCATGGAAAGACTGAGGACATTGTTAAGGGTTGTCTTCATAAAGTTCATGGAAAATTCATACTACAGAACCACATGGATTTCAATCATTTTGGACCAAAGTAAACTTGTGTTAATTCCATTTTCCATAAACTTTTTGAAGTCATGGCAATCTGAGTCACTTTACTAAACTGAAGTTCAATCATTTAATTAGGAAAATACATTTTTCTTACCATATTAATCTTATTTTTTCCATTTTCTCTGCTGCATTATTTTGCAACTTAGTAATTTAGGCAGATATGCCATGAATTTTTTGTTTGTTTCTGTAAAATAATGAGGGTCTTCTTATCTTTTCACATTCCTTTTTTATACATACGGCTATAGGCTTATCCCAAATTTTGAGTTCAGGGACAAATTTGAGGCTTGTCATTGCTTGTTTACTTTATCTGGTTGTCAGTGTATAGTAAAACCATTAATGTCCTGCTTTTCTGCTTCGTATTTCATAAGTTGGAAAGGCATTTGGACACATAGACAGACCTCCTAGATTACTGATTAAAAATTTTTCTTAGGTGCTTCCTTAGGGAAACTGCTTGTTATGGAGAAATTGAGGATATTTTTAACTTAAACATGTATTTTCCTTTTCCCAGTTGCTATCTTCCATCAGAGAACACTTTAGTTCTTTTCTCTAAAACCCACAGAGAGTTTGAGGTTGAAGGTGGTCCTTCAGTGCTATACCACTTTGACCAGTAGAAAAGTCTGGAGATTGTAATGCTTTTGCATGTTTAGGGCTTATAAATTAAACAGTGGGAAGGGATGGTGCTTCTCAGTTATTTTGATGAATAAGCAAAGATGCAATGAGTAATAATAATGCATTGTCCTGAATTTGGCACGTAAGGATGATACTAGCATAAAATAAGCCACAATTTCCAAATGCAAACAACTGAGTAAAGTATCCAATTATAAGAAAACATCTTCCCAGAAAATTACATTAATAATATATTAATAATAATTAATGATAATATGTATTAATATAACATCAATTACTTTTTCTTGATGTCTTATAAATTTTCCATTCTTAATAGAATGATAAATTTACCATAAATTGTCAGGAATTTTAGAAGTCTCAAGTACTTCTAAATACCATTCGTGTATTTTTTCTTTATAAAAGCACTTTGTATCTGTCTGTTTTCTTCCAACTACCTTTATTCTGTAACTTAAGTGTTACATACTCGCCCTCATATGCTTCATACTAGGATCTCTGGAGCCCCAGTACTAAGTTCATGTGTATAACTTCATTAGTTTAAGGAAATGAGAAAAGGTGAGGTTAATAGAAGACTGAACATACCTATTTTATAGAATCTTAGAAACGATGTAAGTTTTTGAATTAATGTTCTTGAATATCTAAATGTGGGTTAATGTGTATATATGTGTGTATTTGTGTGTTTATGTGGCTAACTCAACATACATGCACATGTATGATTTTTCCATAAACAATTGTAAGGGTATTAATAACTATGATATATTGCATTTGTTTAGTTAGCATACCTAACAATAAAGCATCTTTTGAGGTATTTCCAGGGTTGTGGTCAGTAAGGTTAAAGTAGCTGGGAAAAAAGAAGGATTCTTGGTGAATGTTTTCTCAAGCACCTCAGATAGCACACTAAAAAATCTGTGCTTATAGAAGTCTTTATAAATACTTAATTGTGACAATCATTACCATTAACTCATATTTCTACAGTCATGTAACAATGTGTAGCTTCCAATCAGTCTTTTTATAGCAGTGTCTTACTCAAATGCTTATTATTGCACATAAATTTGATAAATTGTTTTTTACATGTTCAACAGCGTTTCATATAATACCCATACTTTGAGAGCTACCAGAAATCTGAATTAGCCTTAATATCTAAAATTAGGAAGTGTTTAAAGTTTGAGAGTTCTGATTAAAGTTTTATATGTAGAATGGTTTATCTTGTTCCAAATCATTCTGTTTTCTATTTTCAACCTTGTCTTTTTTTTTTTTTTTTTTAATCCAGTTCAGATTCACTGGTAAATCTTAACTCTGGCCATCAGTTGATCCAGTTCAGATTAGCTGGTAAATCTTAACTCTGGCCATCAGTTGATTATTTTTGTCACTAGCTTGACTCTATGCCCCCAGTACTCACTAGTAGTGACTAGATTGTTTCAGGACTTGAACAGTACCTACCTGACTTACTATGTGCCCTTAGTGAAGACAGTTCTTTATTTTTATTTTAAAGGAGACAAAATATATGCTTAATATTTTGAGGATTTTCAGTTCTGAGTGTTTTCCTCTTTGAAAATGAGTAACTTTGGAGTTGGTAGGTGGCATGGTGGACTAGACTCCCATGTGGCCAACTGTAATTTGAGTCCTGGACCTGGTGGCTTGCTTTCTCACTTTCCCTTTTTTCTCTCTGTGTCTCTCTAGAAAAATTGAAAAATAAATAATATTGGATCAAATAAAATAATTCTTTAAAAAAATTAGTGACTTTTAAACAAGGTCAAATTTGATGATTCATAGGGAGAATAATTTAACCAATTTTATTTTTTAACAAAGATATTTGTGAGCTTAGATAATTCAGGTGTATACTTCTAAGACTACCTACTTTTTCTCCCTTATCTATGTAGTATTCATTTAATAATTAGGTAGTACAAAACGTGGGCTTCTAATTTTTTTCCCCCTTTTTAGGTTTTTGCCATAGGGTACATATGCTTGTTAGAGAAAAACAGGATAAGTGAGAAATCACCCCCTCAAGAGGGACGGGGTGGCCATGCTGTAATCCCTTCTGCTCCATTTTCCTCTTGGGTTTTTGGGCACGCATACACACATGCCTGGCCTGATTTTTAAGCTACTGGGTCTGGGATTTGAACTGTGTTTGGCCATGTGGGATTCTGGCACCTTAACCACCATGCCACATGCTGACCACTGGGCTTCTCTTTTCATGTTAGCAAGTGAAGTGTAGTGGAAATTTGATTCCCATCTGGGTGTTTGGTTTATCTTAAGCTGTCAAAAAATATATTAATAATAATTTGTTATTTATTAAACCCTAGACATCTTTACAAATGAAAGTAGATTGCTACACTTAATATGCTACTGAGCTAATATGAACTGTAAGCACAGTGGTGAATGGTATTTTACAAGTCCCCTAAGTAAAAAAATTTGTGTTAAAAACATAAAATTTTCCATGTTAACCATTTTTAAGTGTGTAGTTCAGTAGTGTTAAGTATATTTATATTGTTGTGCAGTCGACATCCAAAACTTTCATTTTGCATAATTGAAACTGTACCTGTTACACGATGACTCCCTATTTTCCCCTCTATCCCCATCCCTGCTAGTCACTATTTTCATGATCTGTTTTTATGAATTTGTGCTCACTAGGTAACTCATGTAAGTGTAATCATCCAGAATTTATCTTTTTGTGACTGACTTATTTCATTCAGCATAATGTCCTCAAGGTTCATCCATTTATTTCATGTATCAGGACATAATTGTTTTTGAGGTTGAAGAGTTCATCATGCAAATATTCCATATTTTGTGTATCCACTCATTAGTTGATGGTTACTTATGTTACTTCTCCCCCTTGGCTGTTGTGAATAATGCTGCAAGAAACAGCAAATATCTTTTTGTGATCCTCCTTTTAGTTCTGTTGGATATATATGCTGAAGTGGAATTGCTGGATCATTTGGTAATTTCATTTTTAAATTTTCAAAACAGTACCATACTATTTACTATAATAGTCGCAGCACTTTACATTCCCACCAGCAGTACCTAAGGATTACATTTTCTCCACAACCTTGCCAACACTTTTTTCTTTTAATTAAAAAAAAGATTTTTGAAAATTTTTAATTAGTCATCTTAATGGACATGAGGTGATTGCTTCTGTGGTTTTAATTTCCTTTCCTTAGTTATTTATGTTGGTATCTTTCCATATGCTTGTTGACCTTATTGGACGCGTGCACTCGCCAGACAGACAGAGACAGAGAGATAGAAAGTGAGAAATCACCCTCCGGGGAGATGGTCACACTGCAATCCCTTCTCCTCCATTCTCCTCTTGGGATCTTGGGCACGCACACACACACGCCCGTCGTTGAGTTTTGAGCCACCGGGTCAGGGACTCGGACCGTGGTCGACTATGTGGGAGTCCAGTGACAGCCATTACGCTAACTGCTGGTCCCTGCTTGTTGACCATTTTTATACTGTTTTTGGAGAAATATCTAAGTCGTTTGTCCATTTTTAATTGTTTTTTTTTGGTTGAGTTGTAGGAGTTCTTACATATGTACCCCTTACCTGATAGCATCACTTACAATTATTTTCTTCCATTATGTGGCTTGCATTTTCACTTTGTGTCCTTTGCAGTTTTTCATTTTGATGTAGTTTAGTTTTTTACTTCTATTGCCTGTGTTTTCGGTGTCATATTCTCAAAATCGTTGTCAAATCATTGATCAATCTCTGTGTTTTTGTTTACAAGATTTATACTTTTAGATCTTGTGCTTAGGTCTTTGATCTATCTTGGATTAGGTTTTACATGTGTCAGAAGGTAAGTGTACAACTTCATTCTTTTGTATGTGGATAGCCTGTTCCACCAGTACTATTTATTTGTCAAAGACTGCCCTTTCTCTATTGAATGGTCTTGACAAGTCCTTGAACTTTTAAACTCCCTAGAAAGTATTTCCAGTTGTTATCCATGGAGAAGGGACTCTACAGTCAAACTTGGATAAACATTTTTTCTCAATCTTTATTATGTAAAGGAAGACCAATTACCAGAAATACAAAAATCATATTTCTAGTCTTGACCTTGCCATTGAGTTATTGTGTAACATTGGCAGTCACATTACCACCCTGTGCCTCTGCTGCTTGTTCCAAGTTGGCAATAATGAAGCCATTGTCCCCTTATTTTAGAATTGATGAGAGGTTTAAATGGGATGATATATTTAAAATGTACTTCAAAACTTATGAAGAATTCAGTAGACACAAAGCATAATTTTCTCCTAGTAGATTATTCTGGTTTTATTTTTTCATCTTTAAATTAGAAATTACAATTTCAAAAATATTAGAGGCATTTTAAAGCATTTTTTACACACTTTAAAATCTCCTAGTAGCATATTAAGTACATTTTTTTCTTGGCCTTTGTATTTTGTCCTAAGGAAGCAATTGTGAAAGAGACGTAAATAATGTAATTGGACTAAAGTTCTTGCAGTTACAGTTGATAAGCTTGGGATAGTACTTTAAGCAAAATATGTTTAATGAAAACTGAATGTAAATAGCTCAGCAGGTAAGTGAGAAAGTCACTCCTTTGCAGGACAAAAATGCATGACAAAAGCACATGCTTCAGGATTCTTTCAGATAGGGAGGCCCCTCCCAGTACATTTCAGATCAGATTTACACATTGGATTTGAAAGGAACCTTTTGGAGCACATCTGTTGGATAAATCTAGTGGTATTTTAACAAGATATTACTGAATTCAAAAGTATTAAATAGATATGATTTATTTCCTATCGAGCATTCATTTTAATGGTGACAATTTAAATGAAAAAGAATACTTCAAGACTCCTATTTTATTTATGTATTTTTTAAAGAATTATTTTACTTAACTTTATTTTAATTTATCTTAATTTGACCAGAGAGGGACAGAGAAAGAAAGTGAGAAAGTAAGACTCCAGGTCCAGGACTTGAACTGCAGTTGACCATGTGGGAGTCCAGTGCCCTCAACCACCACGCCACCTGCTGGCCCCAAGACGTCCATTTTTTCAAAAGTTTTACTACATTATTTCTTCATAATTTTATACTATGTTTTCTTTTTTTTTTTTCTTTCTTTTTTTGAGTGAGATTTTTATTATAGGGTGCTCACTAGAGACACAGAGAAACAGAAAGCAAGAAATTCCCCCTACCCCCACCCCCTGGGGATGGCCCACCACAATCCCTTCTTTTCCATTCTCTTCTCTGGATCTTGGACAGACACACACATGCTCAATGTGAGGTTTAAGCCACCAGGTCCAGGACTCAAACGGGGACAACTATGTAGGAGTCCAGTGACATAACCATTATGCCATCTGCTGCTCCCTTTACTTCTGTTTTCTAAAGAATCAAAAAATAAATAAATGCCCAGTCATGATCTTTCAAAATTCTTCATTAGAAATAGCTGAGAACAACTATTATGTGCAAAAGGCAAAAGTAATAGGTTCTGCATCTTCGTTAAAGAGAAGTATATTTTCTCTGTGTAAAGGAATGTCAATAATTATGTATTTAATTATATACTACTGAAAATTAAAAGACCAGGAACAAGTTAATATTTGAATGAAAGAATTTCTTAAAGTATTTTGTACTGATTTAAGGTTATTTGTTGTCAGAACTACCTAAAGGGGTTGTTCAGCTATGTTTGTGTCATAGATTTCTTCAAAGAGCTTACATAATATTTTATAAATTGACACGTTTCTTAAATAGTTAAAATATCTTCAGCCATCATAACCTTCACTCAGACTTATACTATGTAGTAAAACGTACGTTAATAGCCTTATATTTCTGTTTTTATTCAGTTGATCAGTGCCCACATTTGCCATTCCCCATTTTAAAAAAGTAATTTCCTTTTTTTATAAGAGATTTTGTGCTATAGGGCATGTGCACTCGCCAGAGAGACAGACAGAAAGTGAGAAGTCACCTCCTGAGCAAATGGCCACACCACAGTCCTTTCTCCAGTCTCCTCATGGGATCTTGGGTGCACACGCACATGCGCTCAGTATGTTTTAAGCCACAGAGTCTGGGACTCAACTGTGGTCAGCCATGTGGGAGTCCAGCGATGTAACCATTATGCCATCTGCTGGTCCCATAATGTTCTTGTTCTTATATAAGCATTATTATTGTTTAGCCTTATAATTTTTTTTTGTTGTTGTTAGAGGTTTTTGCTATAGGGTGTGTGCGCTCGCCAGACAGAGACAGACAGAAAGTGAGAAATCACACCCCAGGGGGGATAGCCACTCCTCAATCCCTTCTCCTCCATTCTCCTCTCGGGATCTTAAGCACACATGCACACACGCCTGGCATGAATTTTAAGCCACCGGGTCCGGGACGTGAACCGTGGTCGACTACATGGGAGTCCAGCGACATAGCCATTACTCTAACCGCTGGTCCCTAGCCTTATAGTTAATCTATATAATTTAAGCATAGTTGCCAGACTACAAACAAAATACTGAAGTTGTTGGTTTTGGTTTGGTTTGTCTGTTCCCTGAACCCTCTTTGCTCTCCCAACCTTTTTATTGAGCTACTTAGACTTAAGTACACAAAACTCAAGTTTGAAGTTCACTAAATTTTTATATACACTTCTAAAAAAGTATTGAACTTTTGCATCTACTGGCAGAACTTTTTATTAGATATATTTGGTTTTATTGTGATTATTTCATAGGGTGTTAAAATGGAAGTGATTTTCGAAGTTTACTTTATCTTTCTCATTTTATAGAAAGTAAGGCCTCAAAAGTTTAATATGCTTAATTTCTTCACAATTGTGAAATAGTTTTAAAGATTATAATTGGTTAGGTAATAAGTATACAGACTTTGTAGGGTTTTTTTTTCATGATTTAAATATTATTTAAAAACATTTTATTTAAAGTTATGACCAGTAGATCTGAGATACTTTCTTAGGTTGTGTTTGTATTCCTGTAATGCAATATGAATTCTTTAAACTCCTTTTTGAAAACTGGGCATTTCATTTTGTCACTGTGTTACATTTAGCCTTCCTTGTAACACTCTCATCTAAATGCTGTTTGTTACATTAATAGCTTCAGTTGAATTCTTTCCTTACCTTTGTATGGAAAAAAGTAAGAATAGGGTTTCAGGGGGTAGTTGACAAGATTTTATTCCATTGTGATGAAAAGGTCTAGAATCTAATATACATATATGTGTAATGACACTTTTTGACCCCGCGTTTCATGGTTTATTAATTTTCTCATGTAGTTAACATAGAGGTTAGTTGACTTTTCTAATGTAGTATGCCACCCAGTATTAGGGTTATGATGATAACTTTTTACGTGGGCAGTTTCACTATGAAACTGTGATATTTTTCTTTGACATAAAGTAATTTTACAAATCTCTTAAATATTCTGTTTTAGGATTTAGGAAAATCTGACTTTGTTTATGATTTCCCACTCTACCTGTGAGTTCCTGGCATTCATCTAGCCTCTTAGCTTCAGTTTCCACAAAAGAAAAATGGGATGAAAGGATCTGTCTAGTAGTACAGTGAAGATTAAGTGATGTACAATGTATTTTTTGGTAACACAACCTAGTGGTATTTTTGTGAATTTCCTTTGATTTTTGATTAAAAAAAAAAAAAAACCCTGAAATTATGGGTGCACAGTGTGTTTTTATTCTGCTTTTTTGAAAACAAGCAGTGTGGGGATACTTAAAGAACTGCTTTGCCTGGCTGTGCCATTAACTGGCTTATGTTGTTTTGACAAGTCCCTTAACCTCTCTGAGTTTCAAATTTTTTATATACAAAATGGCGTTAATATCAACTTAGAACTTTTTTTTTTTTTAAGAATTAGTTTATTTAACTTTATTTAAAAAAAAAAAATTTACCAGAGAAGGACAGAGAGAGAGAAAGCAAGAAATAAAGCCACCAGGTCTGAGACTTGAACTGCAGTCAGCCATGTTGAAGTCCAGAGCCCTTAACCACCATGCCACCTGCCGGCTCCAATCTAGATCATTTTTGTAAGGATAAGGAATAATATTTGTTAAGAAAATTTTTGTAAGGATAAGGAATAATATTTGTTAATTATCTAGGAAAGTGCATATCAAGCACATGCTGGGAACTCAGTTGTTGATGATTTCATCCCCACTGTTCTAGCATGCACTTAACAAGATCAAAAAAAAGTGAAACCTTTGACAAAAACAGAATAAAGGCTGTTCTATAACCCAATGTACATTCATCACAAGAAGCTAGAATTTGTTATCCAGTGGTTATAGCTAAAGTAAAATTCCTTGGCTTAGGAAACAATGTTTTTTAATTGAAGCTCTGTAGTTTGCTCTGAAAATACCTTCCCCTTAGTCCTACAAGTCTTTTCCCAAAAATATCAATTTACTTTGCAGCAAAAGTTTGATAAGTGAGTACTTTAAAAAAAATAAACAACACGTATTTGATTTTCAAAGCAAGAAAGATTTTACCCTATTTGAGGAAATTTAGAACAAAGTCTATTTCTAGAGATTTGTAATTTTATATTTTAGAATTCTGATTGGTGATGGTAGGGATGGCATGGTAGGGAAGGATGTTCTTATCTAGAAAAAAAGCCAAGTGTGAAATGTATTATTGTTTGTTGTGTAGATTTATATGGGAGATGATATAACAGAATACATTTAGAAGATTTTTAGTATGAAGATACTTATTTTTTAGGGTATATGTGATTCAATATTTGATTATTGGCATATTAAGAGATCTATTTGCACATGAAAGTAATTTTAAAATCTGATAATTAAGAATATTAGTTGTAACCAGAGGACAAATTTGTATTAGTCTAGTAGAGTAGTCTTATCAAAATTAATTTTAGACCCTACATACTCTTGCCTTTTTTTTTTTCTGTACCTTAAGAGAGTATGACATTTCAACATTTTCCATCCATTAGTTGTGACCAAATAAGTTCTGAGACTCTGGTGAAGGTCCTTGGAAGTATTTTATCATCAACAACACTTTGTTTTGGATATGAAGAGAGTTCTGAGTGTATGGGTAAATCAGTAGTAGTTTTAACATTTGGTGATAGCCAATGATAGGACTGGTAAATTAAAGGAAAACTTTCTTAAAAGCTAATGGGTGTAGTTAGATATTAGGAAACAAAGACTTGTGATGATTCTGGAATTTCAACTGGAAATATCTAAACAATTATTCTGAAAACTAAAAACTTATTTTAAATACATGGAAGATGGTTGAGTATGCAGTGTATTGTCTAAGGTTAAGCTGAAAGTGATAGTGGATGATGTTACAAAGTCAATCTGCAAGATAACAGCAATGTATACTATTTTTTATCATTGGGAATTAGCAATGTGATATCTTCTTGGTCTCTATAATGTATAAGTTGTTCTGAGTCATTTATGTGCTTTTGGCAGGTGAAGGTGAAAGTAAAATTTTGAATTTTAGTTATGCAGTTCCACTTCTCAAATCAGTAAATTAGAAGAATCAAAGAGATTTTGTCAAAAAGATAGGGTCGTAGAATGGTTAAAAAAAATTTTTTTTTTTTAATTGCAGGAGAAAAAGAGATAAAGCACCCCCTAGTGGGGTATAGTCCTGTTATAATCCTTTTTTCTCCATTCCACGATGCTTTGGGCTACTCACACATACCCATGCAGTGTGTTTTTCAAGCTTCCCTGGTAGGAATTCAAACCATGGTTAGCTATGTAGGATCCAGTTCTCGTGTATAGTATTTAACCACTGTATTGAAGGGAACCCAGAAAGTTCTTATTTTCAATTTTATTGTTAATTCAGCATGAATAATGTCTAATCTCAAACAGGATTACATTGATTGCAAATTCTAATGTAAAAAAGGGCTATCTTTGTTTCTTAGCATTTCCACTTTAATGAGCTATAGCCACATGTAGCAGTCTGTGCACTTATCCGTATGTGACATCTGCTGCTTCATGAAGCACAGTTCTAAGGTAAAACTATTGAATTTGTATGTATAGATATGAAGATTCATTAAAAAAATTTGTAAGGATAGGTTCAGATATTATGTGGTTGGATTTCTGTTTCCCAAAAATGTCATTTATTGTGAAAATTTAAATTTGTAAACATGTTATATGAAGTATTTGTAACAATAAGTAGGAAGGTATTTTGTACAAGCATCAATAAATATTTAAATCAGAATCTTGCAGGAATGGATTCTTAGAAACTTTTACTTAAGTACATATACTTATGTAATAGATTTTGAGAAATTTAAGTATTTCCTTCTAAAAAAAAAATTCTTAGTGAAATTGAGCTACCAACAATTTTTTCCTAGCAAATGAAAAATACTTGTTTTTACAAAGCAGGGCCCCTTACAACTTATCACACATTATGTCTTACCCAATTAAGTTATTTTCAGATTGGCCTTACGCCATAGCATATGGGAAACAATATATTGTAAGAGTGTTTCCAAGTGCTTATCATGAATTTCTCCTTTTAAAAATTTGATGCTTTATTGCTCACTTTGCTGTTCTGAAACATTTACAGGTGGAGTATCCCTTATTCAAAATACTTAGGACCAGAGGTGGTTCAGATTTTGGATTTTACTGTTTCTGTGCCAACAAAAGCACATTTGTTTTCAGATTTGGATTTTGGAATATTTGCATATACATAATGAGATATCTTGGAGATTGTACTCAAGTCTAAACATGAAACTTATTTATGTTCATATATGCCTTATACACATAGCCTGGAGGAAATATTACTTTTTTTTTTTTTTTTGGAGAGGTTTTTGCTATAAGGGCGCGTGCGCTCACCAGACAGAGAGAAACAGACAGAAAGCAAGAAATCACCCCCCAGGAGGGATGGCCATGCTGAAACCCCTTCTCCTCCATTCTCCTCTCGGGATCTTGGGCATGCATGCACACGTGCCCGGCGTGAGTTTTAAGCCACTGGGTCCAGGACGTGAACCGCAGTTGACTACGTGGGAGTCCAGCGACATAGCCATTATGCTAACTGCTGGTCCCAGGAAATATTACATATTTTAAAATGCAACAGTTTGACCTGTCACTATTAGAGTTTTCACCTATGGTATCATATTGGTGTTCAGAAAGTTTGAGATTTTGGACAACTTCAGATTTTGGATTTCAGATTTTCTGATTAGGGATGTTCAACCCATATGAGACAGTTTCTCTTCATTTCGAATTGTAGTGTTCAAGCAGATTATGTAGAAGGTTGTCATAGAATTCCATAATTTCTTTAGGACAGCTGTGATTTGTGTGCATGATTGAGTCTTTTGAGGGCATGCTTTTATTATTATTATTTATTTATTTTTACTATAAGATGTATGTATTTGCCAGAGGGACAGAGGGAGGGGTGAATGGCCACACCACAGTCTCTTTTTCTCCTTTCTCTTCTTGGAAAAGGAGATACACAGACACGTTTGTGGCATGTTTTCCTAGCTGCTGGCTCCGGGACTTGATTTGGACACTTGGTCATGTGGAATCTGGCTGCTTTAATCACTACACCACTGGCTGGCCAGGAGTGTATTTCTTAGTGTGGCTGTTAAGGGAGTAGTCAGAATGATTCTTTCTCTTTGTCCTACATTTAAGGTCTGTTTGATATAGTGTTTAAAATTAAGTTCATTGCTGAGATCAAGATGTGATTTAACTGACTTGTGAAGGTTATAGCTGTAAGGTTTCATAGTCAACAAGAACTCAAGGAAATGATTACTCGAGAGAACTGGCAGATTTGAATAATCCATTGAGATCAAATTAAGTTTCAGCATTTTTGCTGTGTAACTTTTGTTTACCTGTCTGAGAATATGTTTACATTTTGGCTTTTGTTTACTTATTTTCTTAACCTTTTCTGCCATGTTTCCAACATGTTTATCATGACATGCTTTCCTGAAATGATTTTTTTCTCAAGTTATTATTTCCCAATCAATCTAGTATAATAAATTTATTAGTTTTTTTCTTTTTCTTTTTCTTTTGGAGAGGTTTTTGCTAAAGGGCGCGTGTGCTCGCCAGACAGACAGAGACAGAGAGACAGAAAGCGAGAAATCATCCCCCAGGGGGGATGGCCACGCCACAATCCCTTCTCCTTCATTCTCCTCTTGGGATCTTGGGAACGCACGCACACGCGTCCGGCGTGAGTTTTAAGCCACTGGGTCCGGGACTTGAACCGCAGTCGACTACGTGGGAGTCCAGCGACATAGCCATTATGCTAACTGCTGGTCCCCAAGATTTATTAGTTTTTTAAATCCAAAAATGTTACTTTTTCTTAAATAAAATTGTATTTATATTTCTGCCATTTTCATTACCATTTCTATGCTAGCATAAACACCATTCGTTTGCTGTTTGTAAAGTGATCTTCAAGATCTTAGACTCCAGTGCAAATGTAAAACTCAAAAATCTTGCCAAATTACTAGATATTAGTATTATATAGATATAAATTTATATTACAGTTTTGCACTTATACTTAGCCTTGTCAGTTATGGAGTTTCCTTAATGTTAATCTTATCACAAAGTCAAGCTTTCCTAATTTTCCAGTTCTTATGGTGAATTATTTCTTACTACTTACTACACTATTACTATTCGGTCTATTATTTAAATCAAATTCCAGGATGTTATTCCTTAGTCATTATATAAAAATAACTTTATGGGATTCTATCCCCCTATTTTTGCTCAAGTCTTATTTTATCTAGTTTTAATTCTGTTATATTTTTTAATTTAAGGAGTTATATGATAGAATAAAGGAATTGTATATGATTGTCTAATAGAATTACTTAAAACTAAAAATATATTTCTTTTATTGTGAAATTTTAACATTTTTCTATAGTTATTTACCTTAATGTATTCTTTTTTTAAAAAAATATATTTAATTTGATTTGTTAATATTGTTTTTTTAATTTGGCCAGACAGAGACAGAGAGAGAAAGAAAGAGAAAGTGAGAAAGCAAGCCACCAGGTCCAGGACTAGAACCATGGCCAGTCGTGTGGGAACTCAGCACCTTTCTGCTGGCCCCGATACCTTAATATATCCTTAGAGGCCAGTTTTATTTATTTTTTATTTATTTTTTTTAATTTTTTGAGAGGTTTTTGCTATAGGGTGAATGTGCTCGCTGGAAAGACAGACAGACAGAAAGCGAGAAATCACCCCCCCAGGGGGACGTCCATACCACAATCCCTTCTCTTCCATTCTCCTCTATTCTCTTGGGATCCTGGTCATGCATGTACACATGCCTGGTGTGAGTTTAAGCCACCGGGTTTGGGATTTGAACCTCGTTCGACTACATGGGAGTCCAGCAACGTAGCCATTACGCTAACTGCTGGTCCCTCAAGGCCAGTTTTATATACACTAGCAAGTTTTTAAAAAGTTCTATTTTGGGAGGCCAGCAGGTGGAGTGGTGGATAAAGGTCCTGGAGTCTTATATGGCTGACCACGATTCGAGTCCCGGATCTATCTAGTGACTTGCTTTCTCGCTTTCCCTTTCTCTCTCTCTTTGTCTCTTATCTGGTCAAATTAAAAAATAATAACAACAAATGGAATTAAGTAATTCTTTTAAAAAAGTTCTATCTTGGGATATGAAACACATTGTAATTTTGAAGAGTATTTGTTTTGAATATGAAATAATAATGCACGTGGTTAAAAAAGTTGAAGTGTTATAAAGTTTTATAGTGCCTCACTTCCATTTGTCAGAATGGTTAATCAGTTTATAATGTATCCTTTGGAGATCTTTTGTATACAGTCAAAGGTATTATTTTAAAAGTACTGATTTCTTAGGATGAACGTTTTTTAGAGTTTGACATCAAAAGACTCACGCCACACCACTTGCAATCTTAACAATAAAAGTAATAATCTTACTGAATTCTAAAACAAACATAGAACTTGTAATTCCAGCTTTGGAATATTGATTTAAATGTAAGCCTGTCAGGCTTTTATTGACTCAAATAATTATTATATTTGTTTGGAATGTGTAATTAACCAGTTGTGTATTTTTCCCCATAATTTAATGAACCTATCTATTCTTTAAAAAAATTAACAGGATTCATGATACTGAGTTAGTGAAGAGATAAATCTAATTAGCACATCAAAACTATGATTTCATAGCTAGTATTGGTATACTTTGAGACTTAAAACTGGAACTGACTTAAAGAAAATTATTAAGTATACAAAAGTACAGGCAATAAGCAGACACGGAAAAAATTCTGACTGATATGCAAATATTTGAGGGTTAGTGACTCTTGAGCTAAAGAACTTTGTCTTTTCTAGTTGATTTCCTTTGCAAATTTGTATTAAAATAAGCTTTCCTAAATATGTATTGTAACAGTGTTTATTATGATCAGTAATATTATGAGTGGTATGTTTTCTGGTATGAATTGTTTCTTTGCAATTTTAGAAATCAGCTTAAAGTAGAATAGGTCTTTGTATGCAATTTTAGAAATCAGCTTAAAGTAGAATATCATTTTTAATATCCATGTTTCTATATTTGCATTACAGAATATGAATTTTGACGAATTTATATAGCTAAGTATCAAAGAGTTTCTAAATGAATATGAGATGGTTTCTTATATTTACGAGGAACATATATTGTCACCTTTTAAAAATTTTTGGTAATAGATTAAATATAAGCAAAATTAATTATCCTATTATTTTTGTAATAGGATAGGTAATACAGACTAATTTTGCTTATATTTTTGCTATCTATGTTGATGCTACAAAAATTTAAATAAAGGGAACCTAGAGATCATCTTGTTAGCAGTTGAACATTAAAAACGTTAACAACAATCCTGTGAAATCCTTGTTCAGTGTATGCATGAGAAACTTTAATGATATAGTACTTACCTTTCAAGGAAGCCCTTGCCATTTTTTTTAAACATTTTTGCTTGTTGCAGTTGCACTTGAAAAAAGAATTTTAGGGTTGAAAAAACCACGAGCTATTTCTGGACATTTTTTATTTTTCTTGCTTGATAATAAGCTATGGCCCTAGGGTTACTTTATTTTACTCTATTTTTTTTTTAAAGAATTATTTACTTATTTAATTAATTCCATTTGTTATTTTTTTTAATTTGACCAGAGAGAGACAAACAGAAAAAGTTTTTTCAAGCCACCAGGTCCAGGACTTGAACTGTGGTCAGCCATGTGGTAATCTAGCGCCTTTAACCACCATGCCACTTGCTGGCCCCATAATAAGCTATGGCCTGGGGTTATTTATTTTAATATCTCTTTTGTTGAATTCTGTTGGCCATCACTTCCTGGCATTTAGTAAAAGACCTTACAGCATAGTAGGTGTAGGTTAATTGAAGATGCTTTCACAGGATAGACAGACTTAATTCTCAGTGCACATTTTCCCTTCAGTGGAAGCCTTAAACAGTAGGAAAATTGTAGCACAGACAGGCCCTTAAGTATCCTTTATATGATTCTTTAAATGACTAACATACATGATGGATGGACCATGGTGGCCCTGTAAGAAAACGTGTGCCCTTTAGTCTGACAGCAAAGGAGGCTTGCACAGTTTTTACTGAGTGCTCAGAACTGCCTTCCTTTTGCTTCAAAAGCTTAGTTATGTCCTGTTTCCAGATACAGTAAAATTCTTTTGTTCCTTTTCCCCCACTGTATTTTCAGTTTCTTGGGTAAAATGAAAGAGTTTTGATCCTAGAATCTAGGTTAGTTTATGTTTGAAGAAAATTACCGGATTTTTACATTTTCAAGATTATTTTCTTTTCAAAGTAATTTGTTTTTAACATTTTCAAAACTTTTTTTTTGGTAAAAATAAAATAGGTTCTAGTAGGTAACATCTGCTTACCATAATTATTAAAATTTTCATATTTTTGAGATTTGTGCCTTAATTGAATTTACATCTTGATAGTCAGTTGTTGAGAGATTGATAATATTGGGCAGTGCAAGTTTTTACTTAATACTTTATGACAGAACTCTTTTACTTGAAGCTTTTGAACAATATTATAATCAAATTTTCTAAAAGACAAAAAAGATTCCCCTTAATAAATAGCTCTACAGATTTCTTTAAGCCTCAAACCACTGCTCTGAGACTAAAACATGTGAATTTATTCTGCTAATGGGAAAAGTAAACTTCTAGTCCCTCTACTGGCAGTGTTTGTCCTAGCAGAGCTTAATTTTGTTTTTAAGGTACTGGGTAATTATAATAAAGGCTATTTATAATTTTATGACCGAGGTGAATATCGAGGGAAATATTAATGAATTGCCCCCAAATTGAGTAACTTTATAGCCATACTTTAGAATAAAAATGTAAAATAGTTGCTCTTAAAAACAAGGATTTGAGGGACCAGCAGTTAGCGTAATGGCTATGGCTATGTCGCTGGACTCCCACGTAGTCGATCGCGGTTCGCATCCCGGACCCGGTGGCTTAAAACCTCGCCGGGCACGTGTGCGTGCCCAAGATCCCAAGAGGAGAATGGAGGAGAAGGGATTGCGGCATGACCATCCCCCCTAGGGGGTGATTTCTCGCTTTCTGTCTCTATGTCTCTCTCTGTCTGGCGAGCACACGTGCCCTATAGCGAAAACCTCTCCAAAAAAAAAAAAAAGAAAAGAAAAAAGGATTTGAGAATTATTAAACCACAGAGCCTTGGCACTAGAGAACTAATCATATTATATTGCAGTGATTAAATGATAACTAATTGAGACTTGAAATGTCAGCATTTTTAGTTTTATTTATTTATTTGGAGAGTTTTTTTTTTTTTTTTTCCCCGCTATGGGGTTTGTGTGCTCCCGAGAGAAACATAGAAACAGAAAGCGAGAAATAACCCCTCAGGGGGGATGGACACGCCGCAATCCCTTCTCCTTCATTTTCCTCTCGGGATCTTGGGCACGCATGCACACGCGCCTGGCGTGAGTTTTAAGCCACCGGGTCCGGGACGCGAACTGCGGTTGACTACGTGGAAGTCCAGCGACATAGCCATTACACTAACTGCTGGATCCCAACATTTTTAGTTTTTTTAACATGAAAAAATATCTTAATACTGATAGACAACTAAAACAGTGTTTTAGTTTATTGTATGAACAATAATGTTGATAAAGATGTCAATTATTTATTATGCAGCCACCAAGAGCAAATCTGTGAAATGCAGGTGAGAACAGTGCAAAACTTGTATATAAGAAAACTTAACTCTAAGAAGTTGCAATGGTCACTTTCTGCTACTTACTTAGAAATGTATGCTTAAGTAAATTTGTTAGTTTCAAACATTTATATAATAGAGATAGGGATTCTTCTTTCATGAAGAAATTAACTTTCTTTTAAGTATAGACTACATTAATTTATTATTCTAACTTTTATAGTAACTGTTGTTTTTCTTAATATAATTCTTGACTAAATTCTTTTTCTTTAAGATTTTTTTTGCCTTAGGTGCATGCGGTCTCTAGAGAGACAGGGAGACAGGGACAGTTAGAGGGAAAGTAAGAAATCACCCTTCTAGGGGAGATGGCCACTCCCCAATCCCTTCCCCTCCATTCTCCTCCCAGGATCAGGCAGATACTCTTGCTGAGTGTGATTTGCAAGCCACTGGGTCTGGGACTCAGACCACAGTCGTCCATGTGGGAGTCCAGCGACATAACTGCTATACCTTCTGCTGACCCTGCTTTCTCAACTTATAAAGAGACCTTACACCTGGCATAGGGGATAATAGGAACAATGAGGTTTATCATGTTTTTCTGTATTTTTTCTTCCTTTGATTTTTAAGTTTTATAAAATTTAAAGCTATTCGAAGAACTTGATATTATTTTATGTATATACACACACACATATATACACACACACTCTTAGAACTGATTAAAGTCATATAGTAGTTAAACATAAACACTGTGATGTGCTGTGTCTATGTTGGAAAAAGTATATTGATTTATACATTAAAAAACGGGTAGGTATGAAATTACAGAACAATAGAAAACAAGTAAAGAAATAGTCCTGCTATAGTTAATTTTACAGCAGATAGATTATAGTAAAAAAACTAAAGCCCTGGTTAACACCATTGTTGGGTGAATGTGGTACAATGCTGATAGAATTGGAGCCTAGAGAATTTAGTGTTGCCAGTAGGATCCCCAGGGACTGCAGAAAGACCTGATGATTTAAGAGTTTGAACACCTTTTTAACAACTCTACCAGTTGTAGCAATCTCTGAATATTTTACTTCTCCAGGTTTTTTAAGGGTTAAATGAGATAGTGTAAGTGCTTTATTGTTATCAAGACTGCTATATAGTAATAGCCTCTTTGGAGAGTGCACTTTATATGTTGTTATAGTAGAAAAGTTTTAGCTAAAAGTTTTATTTTAAGAAAAAGTAACTGTGGGCCAGCAGGTGGCGTAGTGGTTAAGGTGCTGGACTCCCACATGGTCAATTGTGGTTTGAGTCCTGGATCTGGCAGCTTGCTTTCTCATTTTCCATTTCTCTGTCTATTTCTCTTAATCAGGTGAAAAAAAAATAATGGTGACAAAATTAAATAGATAAATTATTTTTTTAAAAAAGAAAAATAACTTATTATAGTGTTTAAATTTAGCTTAAATTAATTTTATTAACTCAGACTTTTTGTCAAGTTATAATACAATGCAAGTTATAGTGTGGTTTTCAAAAAAGTGTATTAGTGTATTAGTTTTGAGTGGGCATCATCATCCATAAGGCTCTAATACATGGTAGATTGTTGTTCTTTAATTACAAATGACTTATTATGTGAAAGATAATTCTCGATGTGCTTATTCAGGAATAAGAATGAATGGATGTCAGACTTTGGGTTAGAAAATCTGACTTTGACTCATGTTAAAATGTGGAAGTGATACAGAATGCCCAGTACGTGCAAATATTTGATCTCATGCAGTGGTGGCTTTAAGAGCTTTGCTGTTTTATTTTTGAAAAGGTAGCAAGTGAATAAACATAGTTTTAGCTTAGGGTGAAATGAAGATACAATATATTTGACAGTATTAGGGTTTTTATTTTTTTTTTGGTGGTGTGTCTTATCAGTTTTTGTCCCTTGCATTCTATTGCTTCTGCTACCATTTTTTTTTAAGTTTTTATGCTGTACAGATTATTTTTCATTATAACTCCTATTTTAAAAAATAATTATTTCCTTTATTTTATTTATCATCATTGTAATTTTAAATTTGGCCATAGTAAGACACAAAGAGAGAAAGTGAGAAAGCAAGGCTCCAGGTCCAAGATGCAAACCGTGGTCAGCTATGTGGGAGTACTGTGCCTTTAACCCCCACACCACCTGTCAGCCTTGCTATCATTGTTTTTATACTTGTCTTTCCAAGCATTTTTAATATTATTTTTAGTTTTGCCTTCTTATCTTAGTTGTTGTTTGATCAAGCTCAGAGTAGCCCCAGTATTTTCATGAGATTAGCTCTTTTAATTAATTTATTAATTTATATATCTGTCTGTCTGTCTGTCTATCTACCTACCTATCTTTTCTGTGATTTTCTAGCCGCTGGGTCTGGGACTCAAACGTGGTTTGCCATGTGGGAATCCAGAGCCTTAACCACCACACTACCTGCTGGCCCCCCAGGTAGTATGGTGGTTAAGAGACTAGTTCTACTAACTTGATTAGCTCTTACAGTTAATCCTTCCTCTCAGATACCTAGCCACTTGTTCAAGATATTTGATTTTAGGTGGATTGTGCTAATATTTACCTATTGTCCTCCTTTCTTCTCTAAGGAAGTTTCGTAGAAAATACTGTCTTTTCATCATTGTAATTTGCAGGGTCCTTAAGAAATTAAATATTTAGTTACTTATGAGGGAGGTCTTTAAAAAGTTGATGGAAATGTGTGTTATGTAAAAACTATGTATGGAGGGAACCAGCAGTGAGTATAATGGCTATGTCGCTGGACTCCCATGTAGTCAACCGTGGTTCACGTTCCGGACCCAGTGGCTTAAAACTCACGCCGGGCGCGTGTGCGTGCGTGCCCAAGATCCCAAGAGGAGAATGGAGAAGGGATTGTGGCGTGACCATCCCCCCTGGGGGGTGATTTCTCACTTTCTGTCTCTATGTCTCTCTCTGTCTGTCTGGCGAGCACACGCGCCGTATAGCAAAAATCTCTCCAAAAAATAAAAAAAGAACTACGTATGGATGCTAAATTTTTTTGCACCGAAATAAACTCACATTTTAATTTATTTTTCCAAATCTGAAATACCTTTGTGAATATAAATGCTCACTGTAAAAATGAAAACAATGTAAAAATGTATAATGAAGTAAAAAAATTCACCTTTTTCTTTGATAGTACATCGTCAGAGTTAACCACTGTTTAGTTTCCATGTTCTCCTAAACCTTTTTCAAATGTATAAACAAGTATAATACCATATGCAAAATTTATTAACAAGAAAAGGGGACTATTGGTATTCTATTCTGAGAATTGGCTGTGATCTTTCTGTTTTATTTTGTTTATTTATTTATTTTTTTATCATAGGGAAGAAATCCTTTTTTCTTGGAGCCAGCAATAATTATTACAATTACTGATGGGAGTAAGTTGACAACTACTAGTGGCGTCCAGGATGAGGTAAGTTGTGTTCATATCACATGGATTATGCAAATGCATTTGCAAAGTCTTGATATATATAAGCTCCGTAGGCTATTGGACACCTTTCGTAGGTTCTGTATTTGATGCACCTTTTGTAGGTTCTGTATACAGTCATCTGTCTCCAAGAGTCCATTTTCCTTTGTTGTTGTATATTATCTTGATTAAGAATTTCTTTAGTGAGAGATTTTTGAGCCTACTTTCCACCCCAATTATGAGTTTATGTGAGGTGATAGTGTCAGTCCATATTATAAATACCAGTAAAATAAATTTTTATTTTCAGGTTAAGAAAATGGAAACAATATTGTAATTTCTTCTCATATATCACTAGATTGTCATGTGTATTTCACTGTGGAGACTCTTAGACTTGAGTATAACAAAGCCAAGAGGAGAGGTTAAGACTAGAAAAGTGAAGATCTTGAACATTTTTATTTTATCTAAATCAAATGCAATATGAATAGTTTATAGCTAACCTTTTCTATACTTTTATCAGCATACATTATGCAGAGTTGTTATTTAGTGTGGCAGGGGGGGGACAGGAGATTTTTAAAATATTTAAGGTGATTTTACTATAGTACTTGAACTGCTCTTGAATATTGTATTTGTTTTTTAACATATGCTGATATAGAAAGGTGATTATTTAAACTACCTTGTTTTCTGTTTACATTTGCTTCAGAATCTTAATTTTGATTTGTATAGTATTTTTAAGGGTTTGACTAAGTGGAGGGAAAGTATAGTCTTTAAGTTCGGTAACTTAGAATTATTTTCATTTACGTTGACTCTGTAGAATTTAAATTGGACGTGGAGTCTGGATATGTGGGGTCTGGTCTTGGTCCACCTACTTTTTAGCTGTTAACCTTTATACCAGTGCCAAAACTGCTCTAAATCTCTCCTTATCTGTGAAATAAAGATAATAATTCTTGACTTCATAGGATTGATGGAAGTCTGAAATGAAATATTATATGTGAATCTACTTGGTAGACTAAAAAAAGGTACATAGTATTGTTCTATCACAAAGCATTGGAACTAGTAAAGAATTGTGATTGCTTGATCCTAATTTGAGAGAGCTAGAATTGTTTTGTTTGAACAGTTGATATTAAAGGGAATTTATAATATAAGTTATGGAGATAGAGCTGAAAAATTGTAGGTTATAATTATGGTTTATAATTTAAGATGATCTGTTTTAATAATTTTAGATTATAATCCATAATTAAGTAATTTATAGTCTGTATATAATTATCAGCCTTAGAATGTTCCATGGCTGAACTTAATGGGTTTTGGGGCTTTCTTAGACTTTGTTGACATGCCACTATCAGAAACATTCATTATACACATAAACAATACACGTCACTTTGAATTTGAAACTCTCAAATTGATTTTTTCCCCTCAATAGAACCCATAATAACATCTTCATTTAACTTTATTTTGTATGAATTAGAAGTCTTTTGATTTATTGTTTTGTTTTTACCTTTAATGATTTTGGTTGAAGAGTTATTTGTTTTTTGTTGTGAAATATTCCTGCATGTCAGATTATTCATTCAAGGCATTCTATTATTGCCTCTGTTGAAATGCCCTTTGGGGTACAGTATATTTTGTTCGTGTGTGTGTGTGTGTGTGTGTGTGTGTGTGTGTATATATATATATGGATTAGTTATGTTTGTAAAATTTGTTTTGCGAGACCCATCTAACTTAAAATATCTTGAAACATGCATGCATTTGGGAATTGTACACCTTTCTTCCTAGGTTCTTCTTTGGTAAAAATTTTGGAGAAATGTAGCTGTGTGTTTACAGTAACCCAAAACTATGTCACTAGTAAGGTTGGAAGTATATTTTTGTAAGCAGAGGTTTTACCTTTAGTTCTCTTGTATCTTCTATAGTGTTTAGCACAGTACTGAGAAGAGAGCTTATAGCCATTCTGTCATTCATCTTTGTTTAAAAGTTTATTGATTTCATCTATAAGAGCAAGAGGATAGACAAGCCTGACAGTTTTCGTGCTGCGATCCACCTCCTGCCTTAGCTAGCCTGGATCACAAACATATATACATACACCCAGCATGCACAGGGAGGCCCTGGAATGCAAACTCAGCATCTATGTAGGCCCAGCATAGCATTATTACTGTGCCACCAGCTGACCCCCAGAACTTAATTTTTTTTAAAGTTTTTTATTTTGCTGGTACGGATATTCCTTTATTTCCTCAGAGCAAATGCAGGAGCTTGGGCCATAGCCGTGCCTGTAGTTTCCCTCCTGTATAAAAGAGGCATGGCCTCATGCCTGGGGCACAAGTCAGGAGCAAGCAAAGGCCACTACTAAGGAAGCAAAGCTTTCCCTTTCTGCCTGAAAGATCTCCCAAGCCCTCTTCTGGAGATTGCTCAAACAGTTGAACTTTCTACAAAGTCCAGCTGTAGGCAAGACTTGACGTGGGGTTCAAGGCAGGCTTCCTTCCCATCACAGCCTCTGACGTACCTGGGGTGGCAGCCATTGTGTAGAATGTGATCTAGATCACTTTCAGGCCCCCTACAGTCAGTCCTTTGATGGCAGACAAGCGCCCTGGCCCCAGGTCCTTCACCATCACTAAGACATGGGTTACACCCTTCCCTGCAGCAGCTATGTCTGCTGTCTGTGCTGCAATGCCAGCTCCCATCTTGTCATTCCGGAACCCTTCTGTGTCACAGGAAGTATGTGTAAGGTACTGGTTAGCGGCAGAGATTACCTGTGATCTGTGTGTTGTAGGATGCTTTGATGTGCGCGATTGGCATCTCTTCAAATTTCTTTTCTGCCCACCTCAATGAGCACTCCCGTCCTTGAACTGGAGGGTAAATGCTGAATCTGCAATGGCTCAGGGTTACCACATTTGCAACTTCTTGCTTGGCTGCAGGTCTTGTAGCTCTTGGGTGCTGGTGTGCATGATCCTGTGGGTTTGGATCATCACCTGGTTCATCCGGACCCTTGATCGTGGACGCCAAGTGGACGTCAAGACTTCGTGCTCCTCGCAGTCTGCGTGACTTGCATTGACCCCTAAAAGTAATGTTTATAGACATTGTTGTATAGACTCTGATAGTTAACTAAACTCACAATTTATTATTTTGCTACCTTTTTTTAAAAAAAAATTATATGAGAGGGTGTGCGCATGCGAGGGTGGGGGCACCCACCACAAGGTCTTGTCATATCTGCTTCCCCAGTTGGCTGGTGGCTTCTAGTTCTGCAGTTCATTATGGTACCCACCTGCACCACTCTGACACTGGTCCTGTACTGCTACTTCCTAGCTGAGGTTGAAGTTTCATTTGTTTTAAGGCAAAGGCTTGTTTTGATTATAGAGACAAGAGGTGATCAAGTATAGGTATGTCTTGGATTCTCTTGCATGTTTTTTTCTTTAATGTCCCAGCAAGATGAATCTTGGCAGAGGGAAAATTACCCCATATGTGCATATTATTGTTTCTTATTTTTTTATTACACTGTGAATTATTGTGAAATATTCAAATTTCAATAGTTAAATTGTTATTTACTTTGAGGAATCATTCAATTAATAGAAAAGCATGAACATGCTTTTTTATTGCTATTTTATATGTGTATGATGAGCATGTGTACATGTGCTAGATATGATCTGTGTTGTGGTTTCTACTAGGAAATAACAAACAGAATTTTGCTTTTTTATCTCTTGTCTCTTCAAATTTCTGATCTTTGCTTTTGGCAAAACTTGATTCTCTTTGGGACCAGCAGTTAGCGTAATGGCCATGTCGCTGAACTCCCATGTAGTCGATCGTGGTTCAAGTATGGGACCCGGTGGCTTAAACTCACGCCGGGCCCACGTGCGTGCATACCCAAGATCTGAGAGGAGAATGGAAGAGAAGGAATTGCTGTGTGGTCATCCCCACCTGGGAGTGATTTCTCGCTTTCTGTCTCTGTCTCTCTCTGTCTGTCTGATGAGTGCACACTCCCTATAGCTAAAAAGCTCTCCAAAAACAAACAAAAAAACGAAAACACAAACTTGATTCTTGTTTAGATTTATTTAATGAGTGCGTCAGTAATTTCCACATTAGGGATGTGGATGTAGGTGTGTAATCTTGGGTTGGCTGTGGCTGCTACTAGTGTGACCTGTTACTATTTCTAGAGTTGTGTGTTCTATCCATCTGATATCCTTTGCTCAAGAACCATGTCATCGGACATGGTAGATTTTATCTTTTGGTGCTATTTTTTAGGTGTAT
>NW_006159479.1:2515187-2542107 GCF_000334495.1 Tupaia belangeri chinensis | reverse complement strand
GCTTTAAAATTATCTTCATAGATATGAGGAAATATAGAGCTCATTTTACTTTTTCTTTCGTAACTGAGGAAATTGATATCTATCCAGAGAGGCAAAGTAATTTGCTTTAGTTTATAGCATTTGTTTTTGCTAAAATCTAGAATTTCTCTAAATTCCAAAGGCATCTCAGCCCCTTTAGAGCAGTGCTTTTTTTTTTTTTTTTTACCTCATATACCTACTACTTGTTTGCTAATTCTTTTTTTGTGTGTACATTTTTATTGAAACTGATTTCTTGTTTATGTACTTCAACTTTGTATACGGCTATGATGTAGGTATTCTGTTAGTCATTCAGTGTTACGTGAAGGACTATTATGACCAGAGCATTTCTAGGTAGCAAGGATAACAATGATGTAACAGGATAGATTTCCTGTTCTTCACTTTAGTCTTGGGGTGTGTGTGTGTGTGTGTGTGTGTGTGTGTGTGAAGGCCTATTAATTGGTTTTATGAATGATAAAATAGAGATATATACTATTGTGTGAGGAAGGGTTTATATTACCTATTTTGTGCGTGCGTCAAATCCCATGTAATGTGAATTTTTATAACTTTATTTTTGTTTGCAAAAATTCAAGGATCATATGGATGATTTGATATAGTATATGGCTCATAACTTTAATTTGTAAAATTTATAAAGAAGCCCAGTGTAAAGTTGTTTTGAGCCTAGAAAACAGTTAACAGGAAAGTGTGGTGCCGTGTTGTCTCTTGACTTAAGTATATCCAGGTCAAAGGTCCAATTTTTTTTTTTATAACTTGGTGTCAAAAAATATAGCAATATTTGTTTTCTGATAGCTCATCAATTAACAATGTGTTATGAGTCGTAGCTTTGTCTTATGGCTAAAAATCTTGAGTTATATATGATCGTTTTACATTAATTCATGACTTTGGTTGTTTTGGGACCATTTAATAAAAGTTCAGGTCATTGAAGTTTTACAAGTGTGTTTCCATTGTAGTATTTTTGGATAACTGTCTAGAGCTTTTGATAGCCATGTGGATTGGATTGGAAGTACATATATGTATTTTTTTTTTTTTATTCAAATTTCAATAGTTAAATTGTTATTTACTTTGAGGAATCATTCAATTAATAGAAAAGCATGAACATGCTTTTTTATTGCTATTTTATATGTGTATGATGAGCATGTGTACATGTGCTAGATATGATCTGTGTTGTGGTTTCTACTAGGAAATAACAAACAGAATTTTGCTTTTTTATCTCTTGTCTCTTCAAAGCTATTTAATGAATTTTGCTTTTTTATCTCTTGTCTCTTCAAATTTCTGATCTTTGCTTTTGGCAAAACTTGATTCTCTTTGGGACCACCAGTGATTCTTTGCAGTATTTTCACTTATGGAAAGTGTATCAGATATGGCTATGTTCAGATGCACAAGAAAACGATTACTACTTAATCTTAGGGTAGTCATCTTTGTTGATAAACCTATCTGTAGCCAAACACACATGACACTGTTTATCATATTATGTTACTGATGTAGCAGATATTTTAGAAGAATCACCAAATTGCAATTTTTTCCTAGTTTTCATTTTCCACAAAGATCCTCTCTGGTACTGCATTGCAATGGAAAACTGCTCTGTACTATGATTCCAAAAATCACATGGCCAACTATATTGCTCAATAAAGCAGTCCTGAAGAAATCCTGCCAGTACCTTCTTGGTGATGAATGACATTCCAGGATAGTGTAGCAGTTATTTTTCTCTTCCTTGAAAGTGCTAATAGTAGTATTACCTTTCAAATATTGAAATTTCTATATGCTGACAAGTCTTTCTACCTGTCTTTATCAATGTTACGATTGCCTTGGAGGCTAATATTTTAGAAAAACTACTGTAGTCCAAATAAACCCTTGACTTTTTGTATTAACAGTTTTGCTTTCTTGGTAGCTTTCCCAGCTTTTTCCTAAAGTTTTCACCATAGAGTGCATATGCTTACCAGAGAAAGGAGAGTGAGAGGGAAAATGCAAAATCACCCTCAGTGGGTGACCATGCTGCAGTCCCTTCTCCATTTTCTTTCTGGGATTTTGGGCATGCATCACATGTGCCTGCTGTGATTTTCAAGCTGCTGGGTCTAGGACTTGACCTGTCGTCTACCATGTGGGAGTTCAGTGCCCCAAGCACCATGCCACCTGCTGGCCCTACTTTTCCAGCTTTTTAAGACCCATAAGTACAGCAACTTTCATTACTTCTTGGGGCAGATGTTTAGTAAGAGACTATGTTTATAGGCCAAATGAGTATATCTCAGGTGTGTATTTAATTGGTTATAAATTGGGGTGTTTTATTATTTTTTTAAGAGAGTTTTTTTTTTTTATTTTTCTGTAGAGAGTGTATGTGTTCTCCAGAGACATAGAGAGAAACAGAGAGAAAATGAGTAGTTACCTCTGGGGGAGGGGGTGGTCATACCACAATCCCTTCTCTATCCTCTCAGGATTTGGGGCCTGTATGCACATGTGCCTGATATGAGTTTCAAGCTGCCAGGTCTGGGACTCAAACAGTAGTTGGCTATGTGGGAGTCTAGTGCCTTAACCACTACACCACCTGTTGGTTGTAGAAGTAATGTATTTCAATTTGTCAAGTCTCAAAAGTTGATGCAGAAGTCTGTAGGTCTTTGAGGTGGGGATTTGTATTAGTGTTTGATCATTCTAGACAGTATAAATGGGTTTTTACTTTAACTGGCAAGGATCTCTAGCTTGTATTTAAGGCTTAATGATTAAAAGACTATCCAGAATTATTTGAAATCTGTTTCTCATATCTGAAATGATTCAGAAACCACAGTTTCCCTTTTTGCCGTAAAATGCTTTTATTAACTACAATTGCTAATGATATGTACCCCAAAGTAAACTCACTTTTACATTTTAAATAGTTATATTTCCCTAAGATGCTTAGAATTTGGCAGAACTCTTTTTTTAAAAAAAGCCTGTGAGGAATCTTGAGTGATGCCACAGTAGTATTATAGAGTGTATCAACATTCCCTGCATAAATGTATTTCTGAGTTTTCGTGTTTATCTTGTAGTAGTCTCTTCATATTGATGTTACTTGGTACTCAGTAACAATCTCAAGATTAGCTCTTGTCTTGCTAATTAGTGACACAGATGTTCTGAATACTTGCACAACATTACTATATATGTTAGTCTCCTTTTTTAGAGGTTTTTGCTATAGGGTGTGTGCGCTTGCCAGAAAGGCAGAGAGAGACAGAGAGACAGAAAGCGAGAAATCGCCCCCAAGGGGGGATGGCCACGCCACAATCCCTTCTCCATTCTCCACTCAGGATCCTGGGCACACATGCACTCCTGGCGTGAGTTTAAGCCACCAGGTCCGGGACTCGAACCGCAGTCGACTACATGGGAGGCCAGTGACATAGCCATTATGCTAACTGCTGGTCCCACATGTTAATCTTTTTTGATTGTACTGCCCAAGAACATTTAAGAATTTTTAGGATGCAGATCACTTGCATTTTTTTTACTTTCTTTTTTTTTCTTTCTGCCCCTATTTTTGGCCCTGTTTTTTCAACCCCTGGATTTGTCATTGTTGGTATATTAACAAAATGTCTACCTCTGCAATTATTAGTATATTGGAAATGTATAGTTAAAATGCATAATAAAGAAGTTTATGAAATGCTTCAATTTAATATCTAGAGCGAATTTTCAGCAATTTTTGTTTGCAGTACTTTTACTAAGTATACCTTTTTTCAAGATCATGTGGTAAGAAAAATAAGGAATGCTTTAAACAAAACAATAGAGGAATTAAAAAGAAATGGGGGTTGATCATTCTAATACAGCTGTATACCTACAGTAACTAATTTGTTATCTATAATTCTATGGTAAGTGTATTGAAGTAGTTTTTATTCAGAGGGTGAAGCAATTTCACCCTGTATTTATTAGCCTGTCAGAACCAATAAACAATAATAGACTACACATGTGAGGAAAATTTCATTTAGAAACATTTCTATTACTATCTGATTCTAGCTTTTCCATATATAAACTGCTGTGATATTTAGGCTTTCAAATGGCTTTATCATAATTACCTAGGGTACTAATAATATAAATATGCCTTGGCGTTAATTTTGGAAATTTTGGTTCAGTTGATCTTGGCAAGGACTTGGAGAATCTATATTTTAAGTATGTCAGTTGATTGGGATAGATGGTCAAGTTTGGAAATCACAGTTTTAGAATACAACATACCACAAATATATGTTGTCAGAAAAGTCATGACATTGTTTTCTCTCAAAAAGTGTCATGACTTTTCATGACAAGCCAATATACAATATATATATTTTAAAGAATGGTTTTTATTTAACTTTTTACTGTTATTTTCGAGTTTGATCAGAGGGAGACAGAGAGAGGGAAAATGAGAAAGCAAGTCACCGGGTCTGGGACTTGAACCATGGTTGGCCTTGTAGGAGTCCATCACCTTTAACCACCATGCCACATGCCGGCCCTCATACATATATATTTTTTTCAAATTATTTAATTAATTTTATTTATTTATCATTATTATTATTTACTAAATTTGCTGTAGGGCACATACAATCACCAGACAGAAACAGATAAACAGAGAGAAAAAGTGAGAAAGCAAGCAGCCAGGTCTGAGACTCAAAGCATGATTGACTATGTGGGAGTCCAGCACTTAGCCACCATGCCACCTGCTGGCACTGCGAGATAAATATCTGCCTGTCTATTTATTTGTTTATTTATTTTTGCCTTAAGGTTTGTGTGCTTGTTGAAGGGAAAAACAGTATAGAAAGCAAACATAGACAGACAGGCAGAGACAGCGAGAGGGAAAGTGAGAAATTACCCCCTGGCGAGATGACCATGGTGCAGTCCCTTCTCTATTCTCATCCTGGGATCTTGGGCACATTCACACATGCACCCAGAGTTAATTTATTTTATATTTTTTGTGAGAGGTTTTTGCCATAGGTTGTGTGTACTCATCAGAAGGACAGAGAGTGACAAAGAAACAGAAAGTGAGAAATCAGCCCCCCCAGGGGGGATGGGCACGCTGCAGTCCTTTCTCCATTCTCATCTCGGGATCTTGAGCACGCACGCACTCATGCCCAGCATGAGTTTAAGCCACTGGGTCTGGAATTCGAACCACGATCGACTACATGGGGGTCCAGTGACATAGCTATTACGCTATCTGCTGGTCCCCCAAGAGTTATTTTCAAACTCCCAGGTCCAGGACTCAAACTTTTAACAAAACAGGTTAGAAATATTTTCTACCAAAAGACTAGCAAAAAGTATTTTAAGGTAAAAATACTTTTGACCTTTAGAAAACTCAGTCTTGGAGGGTAGATTTCCAAGGGATATGGAATTGGCCTTTTGTGACCATTTTTTATAGATTAATTTCTAATTTGTTTGATATGGTTTAGAATAGATTATTGAATAGCCCCAAAATATTAACTTCTGTACTTATTGTGGTTAATCAACAGTTAGCTGCTAGTGAGCTGTATTGAGGAGGACTCTTCTTAGACTACGAGTATGAGATGGGGTTAAGGAGGAGAAAGGCAAAGAAGAGGGGATTAAGATACATATTATTGTTACTGTATTTTTTTTTTTTTGAGAGATTTTTGTTCTAGGGAGTGTGCCCTCACAGGAAAGACAGAGATAGAAAGTGAGACATCACCTCCTGGGGGGGATGGCCACACTGCCGTCCCTTCTCCTCCATTCTCCTCTCAGGACCTTGGGCACGCATGCACTAAGTTTCCAGTGTGAGTTTGAAATCGCTGGGTCTGGGACTTGAACCGCAGTTGACTATGTGGGAGTCTAGCGACGTAAGCAATACGCTGTCTGCTGGTCCCAGTGAATACATGTTATTACTGTTTTTTAAAGAATCATTTTATTTAAATTTGTCTACTATCTATGTATCTGTCTACCTTATTTATTTAGATGGACCAGAGAGGGACAGAACAAGAGAGAGAGAGAAAGAGAGAAAGTGAGAAAGCAAGCTACTAGGTTTGGGACTCGAACCACAGTTGGCCATATGGGAGTCCAGCACCCTTTACCACCTACTGGTCCCAATTAATACATATTATTAATTATGTATTGGCTGTCCTTGGCTTAGGAGTTTTTATTCAAAGGATTATATGGTATTCTGGTATCTTTACTAAACTGATTCCTGGTTTGGATGTCCATGTAACTAGCATCCTTTAATGTATGTCTGACCTAGATTAGGGCAATTTATTAAAAAACTGGTGATGGTTATACTTATCTATAGTTGCTGTTTAAAATCCTTCCAGAATAAATTGTTCACATTTTGAATTAAGTATATTTTTAATATGGCAGAAATAAACAAAATGTTTGAGAAAATATATAAAGAGAGAAGTTATGAGGGAAGAATAAGCCATGACCTTTCAGGAAGATGAAACAGTGTACAGTAGTATACAAAAGTTTAAAGACATGAAAACACTATTAGATTATAAATTTTATGACTGTAGTATGGGAAGTGTAGGTAGGGAGGGGATACATGAAATGTAGGTTAAGGTAGGTGATTTCACTCTAAGGAGATATGACTTCATTCTGTTAATATTTGCAGGGAGCATTTTAGAGTTTAAGCAAGTGAGTCACACGATGAAATTTGCATTTTAGTAAGGTTTTTTTGCCAGCAAGGTGGAAGAAGATGGATCTAGGGTGTTAAGATGAGAGCAACAGTAAACTACATGTAACAACCCAGGAAAACCCCTGCTAAATTTAAGCCAGTAGTGGACAGGAAGGTAGAAGAAAACAGTTTAGTAGGTACACTAGACAGGTTTCAAAGATAATAAGTAAGAGGGCAAAAAAATTTAGGAAATTATTTGATAAGGCTTCTGAATCTGGGGTCCATGCTTGGGCATCAGAGGATTCTATGATCCCTGAAATCATGTTTAAACGTGGTCCATCTGTGACTGCACATTCTTCTGGGGAGGGACGTCCATTGCTTTAATCATATTCTCACACAAGTAATAAAACACTGCCTAACATGATTTCCAGGTTTTTAGTTTGGGCAGTTACATATGAATGTTAGTAGTCTTCTTTGAGATATGGCAGACATAGGAAAGGAGAAGAAAAAGAAGTAAACTAACTGATGGACAAAGTATCATTTCTTTTTGGGTAAGGATGCTTTAAAGGAGTTAGAAATTAACTTTTTAAATAGTTATCTCCAAGAGTTTCGCTTGCCTTTTAAAGTCTTTGAAAAGTATTTTGTATTTGAGAACAAATGAAAATTTTGCCTCTGTATTTTTATAGTTAGAATGTTTATTTTGAAGCATATTAAGTAAATAATCTTTTAAGTCATTCTATTTAATAATGGTTTAAAAACTTATTCACTAGTTTTTAAAGCCTTTTTTCTAATATAAGGACATAATGATGGGAACACTTAAAATTATTTATTCTAAGCAAGCATTAGCATTGGACAGAATGCTAGGACAAGAGTTTGTGTGTGTGTTGCACGTTGTTCTGTTGTAATCAGTTAAAGAGGATGCATACCTAATTCTTTAAGAATACTGGTAGATTGACTTTAACTGCATTGCAATTTTCTGTTAGGCACAGCCCATTGGAGTATTTTATTGCCTCTTCACATCTAATTACAATTTGAGAGAATGAAAATGTTGAATATTTCATCTCCTGATGGGGCACATTCACATAAACCTTAGGCTGTGAGATGTTTGTAAATACCTTGATTATTGTTATTTAGCTGTATTTCCATAGTTATTTAATGTCCACTTTCAGTTCTTTTCAGATGTAATATAGTAGATTTTAAATTTTTTTAGATTCGTAGTTGAGAAATAGACTTTGGGCAGCAAACTACAATATTGATACTTAATGATCTTTACATCAAGGCGAGACTACATGTTGATCTAGACAAGGCTGTTTTGGTATATCTTCCCCACGTTCTGTCTTTTCAGATTGAATTACTGATTTTCCCCCCTTTGTTTTGTTTGTTGTGGTTTTGATGTTTTTTTTCCTTTCAGCTAAAGGAGCAGCCCAGTGGTTTTCAAGAAGTGCCAAAGTGCACTGACTGTCTCATGATGACTGGTGCCTCAGGGAGGGTCATGATTCCTGGATACAGGATCGACCTGATCCTGGATGTCACTTCAAGCAGTCAGATCGTGGGGAAAAGCCTTGTCTAATGGCTAGCCTTCCTCAAAAGTCTGATGCTAGTCATCTCGGAAGGCCTCAGAAAAAGCCTTAAAGGTGAGCAGAGTAGAGTGTAGTTCTCTCTGGGGGCTATGATTATTTGTTGGAGAATCTGATTCAACATAGAATGATAACCCTAACCCAACATATCCAGGATCAATGGGTAAATTAACATTGAGCATATAAATTTGTTGATTATGATCAGACCCCAACTTTTAAGCTACTGAGACTACCTCTCTAAACTTAAGATCTGTAAAAAGAAGGAATTTGGTATTTTCTGGACCCTTCAGATCCTTAATATCTATTGTCTTAAATAGAAACAGCCTTTCTGTCATAATTAAGAAACACTTCAGTTACAAAACTGTAGTAAATTGATAAGTAGAGATAGATTTTAAAAAAAAATGTAGAATTCTCTTAGTTTGTGCGTTTATTGTATCCCCCAAAATTGTAAGGTAGATTTGGGATTCAGGGGTTTGGAAGGATAAGTTTATATTTGACTTGTCTGTCATATAAACCTTTTAAAAATGTAGCTACTTTAGAAGCAACTTAGATTTATGCAGCTCATATTTTATTGTACTTAACTTGAATATTAGTACCACTTGCATATAAATGTTAGCACCATGTAGAGGTTTTAGAGATGTTTGAGTTTTTGTGATTAGAAAAAAATTAGTTCTAGGACTCTTTTTCTGTGATCAGAATCACTTTCAGAACCCAGTTGTTGATGTAATAATCTTGATGGCTAAATTTAAGTTAAAACTCTAAAACTTGTCCTAGACCTACTAGCTTTTTCAATTGAGGCAGTTGTGTTAGTAAAACAAACAAACAAAAAACAGGGCATGCACTACCTCCCCCCCCCATGTCTGTATATTATAAAATTCAGAAATCGTGTATGTCACTGCTGTATTAGTATTAAATATAAATATAGAAGTTGGAAAACATGAGAAGAGAGAACTTACACAAAGGAAGTTCTGATATTTTCTTGCTGTACAAACATACTGTGATGTGTATCAGGAGTCAGCATACTTTCTTTACAGGGCCAGATAGTGAGTATTTTAGACTTTTCAGCTCATACAGTCTCTTTTGGAACTACTTAACTCTGGTAGGGCAAAAGCAGCTATAGGCAAATTAAATGAATTAATATGGCCATGTTCAATAAAATTTTACTTACAAGAATAGGCTGTGGGTAGGGAACCAGCAGTTAGGGTAATGGCTATGTCGCTGGACTCCCACGTAGTTGACCGCTGTTCGCGTCCCAGACCTGGTGGCTTAAAACTTACGCCAGGCGCATGTGCGTGCGTGCCCAAGATCCTGAGAGGAGAATGGAGGAGAAGGGATTGTGGCGTGACCTCATCCCCACTGGGGGGTGATTTCTCACTTTCTGTCTCTATGTCTCTCTCTGTCTGTCTGGCGAGCACACGCGCTCTATAGTGAAAATCTCTCCAAAAAAAAGAATAGGCTGTGGGCTAAATTTGGCTGGTGGATTGTAATTTTTTGGTGACCCCTGGTATATGCCCTATTTTGTAGACCACTGTTCTAGACCTTAAGAGTTTTATTGTAATACTTTTGTTAGGTCTTCTTCACATCAGTTTTAGAATGGACTTTGTCCATACAGTTGAACTTTCTTAATGAAGTGGGTAGAACACAGGTAGAATATATTCTGCTTAATTGAACAGCACTTTAATAGTTTAAAAATTTTCCTTTCTTTATTAAATATGATAGGGGGCTTGACAATTTTTTCCCCTTCTTTTTATTTCAAGTAAAATCTAGTGGGCGATTTAAATAAAACTCCCCCTCCAAGCCATTTTTGTACTATATAAGGATAGTCATTCAAGTTATTGGAATAGAATTGGGGCCGGCAGGTGGCATGGCAGTTAAGGGCACATGGCCGACCACGGTTCAAGTCTCAGACCTGGTGGCTTGCTTTCTCCCTTCCTCTCTGTCACTGTGTGTCTCTGATCAAACTGGAAAATAATAATAATAATAAAGCTAAATAAAATAACTTAAATAAAAAAGAGAGAGAGAGAATCCAGAAATAAACCCATATGTTTATGGTCAGTAAATTTTCTGACAAGGGAGCCAAGACAGTTAAGAAACCGTACCATGGTGTGGTTGGCAGGTGGTGTGGTTGAGAGCGCTGGAGTCTCCCACATGGCCAACTGTAGTTCGAGTCCCGAACCTAGTGACCTGCTATCTCACTTTCTCTCTCCCCTTCTCTGGTCAAATTAAAACAAACAAATAAATAAATAAAATAATTTTTAAAATGTTACTAGGACAATTGAATATTTTTACGTAAGAGGATGAGGTTGAACCCCTACCTAATACATATTCAGAAAAATCAAAATGAATCAAAGACTTAAATATGAGTTAAAAGCCTTAGGAGAAAATAGGCACAAAAATTTCATGACCTATGATTAGGCAACAGTTTATCTTGATTTAACACTAGAAGCACATCCCCCCCAAAAAATAGGTTGGACTTCAAAAATAAAAACTGTTCTTCAAAGGATACTATCAAGAAAGTGAGAAGATTAGTAACACAATGGGAGAAGATATTTGCAAGTCATTTAACTGATAAGGGTATAGTATCTAGAATCAACATTATAACACTAAAATAAAAATAACCCAATTAAAAAGTGGCTGAAGGATTTGATTAGCCATTTCATCAAAGAAGATATACAGTAATGACAGTAAGCACTGTCATTAGTCATGGAAATGCAAATCACAACCATAATGAGATACCACATTCTAACTAATAATGGTGATAATAAAAAAAGATATACAATAACAAATGTTGATGAGAACATGGAGAAACTGGAATCCTCTTACATTGCTGGTAGGAATATAGAATGATGCAGCTGCTTTGGAAAGTAGTTTGGTATTTTCTCATTGTGTTACCTTGATCTCATATTTCCACTTGTGCTTATGTACCTAAGAGAAGTGAAAGTATATGTCCATACATTTATGCTGTAAATGAATGTTCTTACAGTATTAGTTATACTAATCAAAAAGGTAGAAACAACCCAAATATCCATCAGCTGATGAATGGATTAATAAAGGGTGATATATTCATGTAGTAGAATGTTATTTAGCCTTAAAAAGGAGTACAAGTCTTTTTCTTCCTTTTTAGAGGTTTTTGCCTTGGGGTGTATATGTTTGCTGGAAAGAGAGAGATGGACACAGTGAGAGGGAAAGTGAGAAATCATCCCCCAAAGGGGGGATGGCCATGCCTTAGTCCCTTCTCCTCCATTCTTCTCCTGGGATCTTGGGCATGTACGCATAGATGCATGGTATGATTTTTAAGCCACTGGGGTCAGGACTTGTACTATGTTTGGCCATGTGGGAGTCCAGCAATGTAACTGCTACGCCATCTGCCGGTCCCCAGGAATCCAATTCTGACACATGCTATAACATGGGTGAATCTTGAAAACAAGCTAAATGAAAGAAATCATACACAAAAGGCCACTTAATGCAGGGTTGCATTCACGTGAAATGTTTACAATAGACAAGTTATAGAAACAGATAAATGGTTGCCAAAGGCTTGAGTAAGCAGAGGATTCTAATGCAAGTGAAGTTTCCTTTTCAGGTGAAGAAAATATTCTGAAATTAGAAAGTGGTGATGGTGTGCCTCTCTGGTTCAGCCACTCTAAAGAAATGAAATGAAGCAAATGAAAGAATGAATGCCTTTACTCCTGCATACACTATTTTCTTCTCTAGAGATTATCTTCCTTATTTTCTTTGCAACAAGCTTAGAAATCATTTGTGATAGCTCCCTAACTTGTCTCCTTTCTTTTACTCCTTAATCTATTTTAATCTGATTTCTGATTCTGCTGTTCTTTTTTCATTTTCCAAATTTACATTTGCTTTCTAATTTTTCTCTTTATAATGTTTTGCCAGTGCGCTAGAACTCTCTTTCTTACAGCTTCTTTTGACTTCTGTGTTTATACTCTCCTGGCTTTCTTTTGGCTTTTTGCTTGTTTTAATTCCCATTGCTGATTTTAGTATATTTGCCTGTCTCCTTGTCACACAGATATTTCATCTATTACTTAATTTTGCTACTTCGGTATCTTTTCAATATATATCCTTATATTTTTTTAAGTTTGTAATTGTTTAAAGACAAATTAATTAGTGCAAATAATTATTTTAATAGTAATAAAGAAAATACACTACCAGGTTTACAAGTAGGTAGACTGATCATAAAATTTGGTTATTTAAACTTGACTCTTTTTTCTTTTTAAGGGTTTTTGCCGTAGGGCGTGTGTGCTTGCTAGAGAGAGAAAGATAGTGAGAGGGAAAGTGAGAAATCACTTCCCAGGGAGGATGGCCATGCCACATCCCTTCTCCTCCATTCTCCTCCTGGGAGTTAGGGCATACATGTACACCTGCCCCGCATGATTTTTAAGCGCCAGGTCTGGGACTTGAACTGTGGTTGGTCATGTGGGAATCCAGTGCCTTAACCACTATGCCACTTGCTGGTCCTGACTTTTTTAAGTTAAAAGGGACACTATTGGGCCAGCAGGTTGCATGGAGGTTAAGGTAACTGGACCCTCTATGACCTAACTATGTGGTTGGAGACCTGGACCACAGGTGACTTGGGAAGCATGTTGGGTACGTGCATCTGTGTATGTGTGTGTCCCCAAAATCCCTAGAGAGGAATGGAGGAGAAGGGATTGTGGAATGGCCACCCCTCTGTAGGAAGTAATTTCTCATTTTCCCTCTCTTTCTCTGGCCAACACATGCAAACTATAGCAAAGGGGAAAATAAAAGGACATTATTGAGAAGAACCTCGAGATTATCCAAGGCAATGGAATGAACATGTTCATATCCTACTTACCATGAGAAGTAGCAAATACTTAGCTACTTGTCATTACTCATAATTTCTACTCGTAAGTGTATACTTCTTTGAGGTTCTGTTTTCAGAAAACATGCTTCTATTTCTTAAATTTTCTTTTGCAGACATTATTGGTTGACTTCCTACTGTATAAGAGAAATTGACTTTCTTATACTTCTTATTCCCTGTCTTCCCTTTGTAATTATGTAATCATTTGACTACTTCAATATGTGATGCTTTTCATTTTATTTTAATTTTTCTGAAGAAAATCTAAGCATTTCTCACAAATTCATAGACTCTTTCCTGGCATAATAAAATGCCTTCTCATATGGTCAGACATACTAGGTAATTTATCAGTTCTATCTTTTTTTTCCTAGATACATCTCTCCCGGAGTCCTAGATACATCTCTGGCCACCTACTCCAGTCTGTAGAGTTGTTCTCTGTGCCTATGGAGAATAGCCTGCCTAGGATTTCTTACTGCATAATCGGAGGAATTCCTTTTGCTTCTTTCATCTTTTTTCTAGATCCCCTGTTATCATCTTTCTTAATAATAATATATATCTTTTAAATACCTTCCCTTTGACTGTGTCCTGAGAAAGGGTTCATGGGGTGGGGAATATGTGAGGATACTTTTAGGCAGCTAATACCTCTTCTAGACTTACACTTGATTGATATTAGTTTGTTGTGTGGTTTGATTTCTAGTTTGGAAATAGTTTTTATCAAGAGTCTAGAAGACATTTTGCCATTGTCTTACACCTTTGGGTGTTGCTGTTGAAAAGTTTGATACTGTTCTTATTTCTGATATTGGTGATCTATAGGTGTTTAGTTTGTGTTTTTACTCGTGAGGTTTTTAGGATTTTGTTTTATTTCATCTTTTTAACCAGAGATAAAAGGAATATGATCTTTGGTGTAGGTATTTATCTTCATTTAGTGTGCTGGGCTCCAGGAAGACCGTTTAGAAGCTCATATCTTAAGTTTCAGAAATGTTAATTGTTTCTTGACAGTTTTTCCTTATTATCTCTGTTCTTTCTCAATGTCAGACTTTTAAAGTGATCTATTATCATCACTACTGTTTTTTTGTTTTCCTTTTCTCTTCTCCTATGTTTGTCTTTGTTCTTTCTTGTAGTTTGTCTTTTTTTTTTGGAGAGGTTTTTGCTATAGGGCGCATGCGCTCACCAGAGAGACAGAGAGACAGAAAGCGAGAAATCACCCCCCAGGGGGGATGGCCATGCCACAATCCCTTCTCCTCCATTTTCCTCTCAGGATCTTGGGAATGCATGCACACGTGCCTGTGTGAGTTCAAGCCGCCGGGTCCGGGACTCGAACCGCAGTTGACTCCATGGGAGTCCAGCGACATAGCTATTACGCTAACTACTGGTCCCTTTATTGTAGTTTTTCTTAACTGGATGGTAAAGCGTTTGGCTTTTGTTTAGGTTTGCGTATTTTTGAAGTGAAAATTAACAATTATTTGAAAGTGAGTAATTCTGTGACATTTAGTACATCCCTTCCTTTAAAAAAACACACACACACACAGTAGGATATGTCGATTCTGTAACAGAGAGCAGTGGTTCTTTAAATGGGAGTTTGCCAGGCAATAAATTCTACAATAGGCAGATGTCTTTCATATACCTTCCTGAACTAGATCATTTCAATATGGATGTTTTTGTTTTTGAATTGTTCTTGAAAATAATTAGAACAAGAACTGAGGATTGAGATGGAGGATAAAACTTTAGGGAGAGAAAGGAAGTTGAAGAATTCAACTGTGAGTCTTAGAACTTTTAAAAAAAATATGTATTAGGAATAAGGAAACTGAAATGAATGTATACAGGCCTGGTGATACTTAATGTTTCTTGTTTTGTTATATTACAAGTATGACTTAAGAGTATTTGTTATGAGTAGAACCTGAGGTTTTATTATATTTATTTTTTTGGAGAGGTTTTTGCTATAGGGCATGTATGCTCACCAGAAAGACAGAGAGAGACAGAGAGACAGAAAGTGAGAAATCACCCCCCAGAGGGGATAGCCACGCCACAATCCCTTCTCCTCCATTCTCCTCTCGGGATCTTGGGCACACACACACACACACACACACACACACACGTTTGTGGAAAAATGCAAAAATAAATAAAGAAAAAAATAATAATCAGGGAGAAGATAGGTACTATAATAAAAGGTGAATTAAAGAAAATGAGTCAGAAGCTAAAAAATTTTTTTTTAAAGAATTAATTTTATTTCACTTTATTTATTGTTATTTTAATTCATCCAGAGAGAGAAAGAGAGAAGGAAAGTGAGAAAGCAAGCTGTCAGATCTGGGACTTGAACCGCAGTCAGCTATGTGGGAGTCCAGCACCCTTAACCACCATGCCCACTGTTGGCCCCAAGGTACATGTTTTTAACATATTGATTCAACTGCTATAATTGGGACAAAAATAATGGTGACTTAAAAAGATGGAACACTTTTCTCTTACCTGAGTGACTGAACTTGTAGTGGGGAGGTATGTAGTTCTGCTCCAAAATATCATCAAGGATCCCAGATTCCTTCTACTTTGTTGTTCTGTCTTTCCTTTCATCTGAGTGGCCGTTGCTGGTTTTATCAAAATAACACACCCTACAGCTGAATTTCAGCCTGTAGAGTGTAGTGGGCAACAGCTTTCTCATATGAACATGGCCCAAAATTTATACCTGACGGTTCCTGATGGAATCCATAAACTAGACTTGGCTAACTAAGTGGACTAGTGGAAACTGTAATCTCTGTTTGGATGATTGTGTATCCAGCTAAAATTTGGAGATTTTGGTTAACATAGAAGAAGGAGAGATTATACTTTAGGAGCAATTATCAGTTTCTAAACTTAAAAGGGTGGTAGATAAATTAATTATAATTTTAAAAACTCAAAAGCTTCTTTGCTTTCTGTTACGACAACTTATTATAAGCACAGCCTTATATAATTTGGCCCCATACCTGGAATCAGCCTCAGGCTCCAGATGTTAGGAAATGGTATATGAAGACCATGATTGCTGTTGAGTTTATTGTTTTCAGTGGACAAAGCTAGAACTATTTTTTTCCCTGTAAGACATGAATTTATACTGGTATTTCCAATTCAAATTTAAGGCAAATATTTAAAATGTATATCATAAAGAGCAAAGTTTGATTCATGGCTCCTGCGACTTATTAGAGCTATAACCTTGTTCTTTATTATTCTAAGGTTTAGTTTCCTCATTTTCCAAAAGAGGATAAGAATAACTACATCTCATGTTTGCCGTAATGATTAAATGAGACAATAAGTACAAAAAAATTTTTATTGATTTTATTATTTTGTACTACGATACTAAAAGGAATATCCAATTCTAATTGTCATTAGAGAAGACTCACCCTTGATACTCACTCATACTTGTACTATCAGGCAGAACTGGGTTTTATGTGATGTAGAAGATTAGTTAGAAGAAAGGTCTGGTCAAGGATCAGAGACTATGATCTGTATTAGCGAAAGTCAGGGCCTATTGTTTGTATTTTCAGGGTCAGAGAGTAGGATTCTGTCAAGACTCTTTTGGGGTGGGAGGCAGTCTCGGGGTCAGCAGGTAGTGGTGAAGGCTCTAGACTCCCACTGTGGTATGAGTTACAGACTCAGTGGTTTCAAAATCAAGCCAGGCGTGTGTTTCTGCAAGTCCAAAATCTTGAGAGGGGAAGGGAGAAAAAGGAATTGCTGCATGGTCATCCCTGCTAGGGGGTGATTTCTTACTTTCTCTCTCTGTCTCTCCAGTGAGTGCATAAGTCCTATGCCAAAAATTTAAAAGGAAATTAACAACAGCAAAAAATTCTTTTTACCTATAACATTTATCATAATGTATAGTTACATAGTGATCTGTGTACTTACTTGCTCACTCGCAGCTCTCCTTGCTCCACAGAGCAAGGACTGTCCTATCTTTCTTTTGCTTAGCATGTAATCCCAGTACTCAGCACATAGTAGTTACTTAGTTGGTATTCATGCCCCCAGTGAAGTTTTAGTATTTTTATTTAATAATCAAAAAAAAATTGGAGGGGATTTTTGCTATAGTGCATGTGCATTTGCTGGAGAGGCAAAGAGACAGAAAGCAAGAAATTGACCCCCCAGGGGGCATGGCCACACTGCCCTCTCTTCTCCATTCTCCTCTTGGGACTTTGGGCATGCACACAAACTAGCCTGGCATGAGTATTAAGCCAACTCAAACTGTGTTCAGCTACATTGTTTGTATTTTTCAGGTCAGAGAATAGGATTCTGTCAAGACTCTTTTGGGGTGGGGGACAGTCTCGAGGTCAGCAGGTAGTGTAGTGGCTAAGGCTAAGTGGAAATCCAGTTTTAGTATTATTGGGTCATTAGGAAAGTCGTGACCTATTTTTACATAAAAAAGGTCACAACTTTCCTGACAACATTTTATACACATACACACACGTGCGTGTATATGTACATTTTTTTTTAATTAGATTTTTGCCATAGGGCACATGTGAGAGCGAGAACAAGAGAAAGTGAGAAATCGTTCCCCTGGAGGTATGGCCAAACCATAATCCTTTCTGCTCTCTTCCCTGAGGATTTTTGGGTATGCCTGTACTTGTGCCTGCTGTGTTTTTCAAGCCACCAGATCAGGTTCTTAAATTGCAGTCTGCCAAGTGGGATGCAGCACCTTAACCACCATGCCACCTGCTGGCCTCTGAATGAAGTTTTATAGCATTTATAAATACCACATAATTTAGCATTTGGTTATATGTATATATTATTATTCTGTAGTATTTTTTTTTTTAATGAATGTTACTTCATTTATTAACTGTCCTATTACTCTGGAACTGCCAGTTGAACTAGTTTCTTTAATAATAACAACTTTCATTACTTTGGGGTTATTGGCCCATTTATGGAGTGGTAGTGTTAAATTTCTTTTTTTTTTTTTTTTGAAAGAGTTTTGCTATAGGGCACATGCACTTTCTGGAGAGACAGAGACAGCAAGAAATCACTCCTTCCCCCCACCCCCCAGGGGATGGTCATGCAGCAGTCCCTTCTCCATTTTCGTGTCTGGATTTGGGGCACACACACACCTGGCATGAGTTTCAAGCCACCAGGTCTGGCACGCAAACTGTGGTCGACCCTGTGGGGGAGTGCCTTAACCACTGTGCTATCTGCTGGCCCCCGTCAGCATTAGTCCTTTATAAATTTTCTTTGAAAGAGTGAATACATGAATAAATTTGCTGGTGCTTCAGTTTGTTTAGTTCAGGTTCTCAGCTATAATGTGTACATACTGACATGTTGTGAAATTTATGCCAAAATAATTTATTGTTAATAATTGAACCTATTTCAAGTATCCCTTATAATGAAGCCACTCTACTATTTTCTTGTATTGCCTTAAGTAGGAGAGAGCAAGATACATAGATTATCCTCCTAAGAATTAACTCTGGGGGATCAGTAGTTAGTGTAATGGCTATGTCGCTGGACTCCCATGTAGCCGACTGCAGTTTGCGTCCCAAGAGCAGTGGCTTAAAACTCACGCTGGACGCGTGTGTGTGCGTGCCCAAGATCCCAAGAGGAGAATGGAGGAGAAGGGATTGCGGCATGGCCATCCCCCTTGGGGGGTGATTGCTCGCTTTCTGTCTCTCTGTCTTTCTGGCAAGCGCACGTGCCCTATAACAACAACAACAACAAAAAAAGGAATTAACTCTGGTACTCTTATGGGAGAGAATGAGTGTGTGTGTGTATGTGTTTGTGTACATGTGCTCCCTTATGTGCATCTTGTATGTCTTTGTGGAAGAAGACTGAGAATGAGAATTGTCACCTAAGTCTTAAAAGGGAAGGGGAGGTACTCTTAAAAAGGAGGCAGCATGGTACCTAAGTAGTATAAGTCACCTGATCCTAAATTGAAGTGCGTTTGCATTCTAGAGCACTCTCCTTCTTTTGGCCACTAGATATATAGTATTCAAATTTTCCTTTTGCTTATCTTTCCTTTTTTTTGCTGTTACTGTCCTCTTTGTTATGACATAATTTATATACAATAAAATAAAGCAATTTTGAATGTAAAACTTGGTGTGTTTTTTTCTTAATTGCTAGAAGGTGCATGCTGTGCCATATAGAGGTAGAGACAGAAAAGGAGGGAGAAAAGCCCCTCAGGAGGGCTCACTGCAGTTCCTTCTCCACTTCATCCTGTCAGGATTTGGGGCACGCACGTACACATGCTTGATGTGTTCTTCAAGTTTTGGGGGCTAGGACTAGAGCTGCACAGTTTGCCATGTGGGATCTGGCTCCCTTAACCACTAAGCCAGGGGGCCAGCCTGGACTTGTTAGTAAATTATGACAAATTTAAACAGTTCAGTAGTTCACATCACCTTGATGATATAAAAAATACATCCATGATGGGACCAGCAGATGGTGTAGTGGGTATGTCAGTATACTCCCATGTAGTTGAGCACAGTTCAAGTCCCAGAAGCGGCAGCTTTAAACTCAGTGCTAGATGCATGTGCATGTGTGCCCAAGATCCCCAGAGGAGACTAGAGGAGAGGGGATTGCGGTGTGGCTGTCCCCACTGGGAAGTGACTTCTCACTTTCTGTCTCTCTGGCAAGCACATGCGCCCTGGAGGAAAAATCTCTCTCTCAAAAAAATTATATATATATGTGTGTGTATGTGTGTGTGTTATGTCCCCTGGCAACCACTGGTCTACTTTCTGCCACTATAGTTGCACCTTTTCTAGAGTTTCAGATGAATGGAATCATAATGGTGTATAGTCTTTTGTGGCTGACTTCTTTCATTGAACGTAATGCTTTTGAGATACATCCTTGTCCATATTCCAGTAGTTTCTTTTTATTGCTGGGTAGTATTTTATTGTATTGCTGTACCACAGTGTATTTATCCATCACAAGATGGAGCAGTTGTGAGTTTTCTGTTTTATGAATAAAGCTACTGTGAACATTGATATATAAATCATTGGGTAAACTTTTTTTTTTTTTTAAATTTTCTTGGTTATATGCCTCGAAGCACAATTGGGTCATTTGGTAAGTGTGTATGCCACTTTTTAAGAAACTTCCAAACTGTTTACTGAAGTAGTTGTGGCAGTTTTTATTTCCAACAGTAATGCATGAGAGTTCTTTGAGTTTTTTCAGTTTAAAAATTTTTAGGCAGTATAGGGGCATCTCATTTTGGTTTTAGTTTGCATTTCCCTAATAATTAAAGATGTCAAACATCTCTTTTCATGTGCTTACTTGCTATCTGTATGTCTTTGGTAGAGTGAGTATTCTTAACTTTTGACTTATTTACTAGGTTGTTTGCTTTGTTAATGAGTTACCAGAATTTTTGAAGTATTCTGGGTAGAATTCCTTTATTGGATATACTTTTCAAATATTTTCTCCCTCTCTGCCTTTTAATTTTTATTTATTTATTTCTTTTGGAGAGGTTTTTGCTATAGGGCGCGTGCACTCGCCAGAAAGACAGAGGCAGAGAGATAGAAAGCAAGAAATTACCCTCCAGGGGGGATGGCTACACCGCAATCCCTTCTCCTCCATTCTCCTCTCAGGATCTTGGGCATGCACGCACACGCGCCCCGTGTGAATTTAAGCCACGAGGTCTGGAACTCGAATCGCAGTCGGCTACGTGGGAGTTCAGCTACATAGCTGGTCCCATTGCCTTTTTATTTTTAATTTTGCCACATGGCACATGTGCTTAGGTGCACGTGTGCCTGCTTATGTAGGCGTGGGGTTGGGAATGGGGAGCACCCCCCAGTGGGGTGTGATCCTGCCACAAGCTCTTTTCGTTCACGTCATTATTTCGCCATACCGAGAATGAACATGCCCCTGGCATGTCTTTCAAGCCATCAGGGTTCAAATTCTAACTGCATACTGTACCCAGTACTTAAACATGGTGCTATGGGGTCAGTTCCTTGCTTTTTCATTGTTGGTAACATCTTTTGAAGAACAACTTTTAAATTTGTTTGTTCTTTCATAGTTTGTACTTACTATGTCTTTAAGAAATCTTTGCCTAACCCAGGAAAACTAAGATTTTTCTCTGTGTTTTCTTCAAGGTGTTTATTTATAGTGTGAGCTGTTACTTTCAGGATCCTGATCCATTTAAAATTTCTATATGATTGGGACCAGCAGTTGGCATAATGGCTATGTTGCTGGACTCCCATGTAGTCGACCACAGTTGGAGTCCTGGACCAGGAAGCTTAAACTCATGCCCGGCATGTGTGCGTGCATGCCCAAGATCCCAAAAGGAGAATGGAGGAGAAGAGATTGCAGCTTGGCCATCGCCATGTGGGGGTGATTTCTTGCTTCCTGTCTCTCTGTCTTTCTGGCGAGCGCATGCGTCTTATAGCAAAAACCTCTCCAAAAAAAAATGAAATTCTAAGTGATGAGAGGGATGTGTTGATGTTCATTTTCTGACACATGCCTAATGCATTCTATCAGTATCATTTGTTAAGATAATTCTCCCCAAAGTCTCCAAAGCTGTGGAGGCATCTTTGTTGAATGATATATCGACTGTGTATTTCTGTATCTGTTTTTGAACTTTCTATTTTGTTTTGTGGATGGCTGTGTTTATTTGCAGTATAATTTTAACTTACAATTTTGTAAGTCTTGAAATAAGTTTAAGGCCACAACATTATTTTTCTTTTACAAAATTGTTCATTCTAAGTCCTTGAGTTGATATGTAAATTTAGAATCAGGTTTGTTAAATTTTACAAGAAGGCCTATTACAATTTGATTGGAATTACATTGACCTATAAAATTTTGGGGAAAATTGATCCTTTTTTTTCCCACGAGAGAGAGATTTTTGCTACAGGGTGTGTGCACTTGCCAGCGAGACACAGTAAGAAATCACCCCCTGGGCGGCAGTGATGGGCACGTTGCAGTTCCTTCTCTCCATTCTCTCGGTATCTTGGGTATGCACTCATGCACACGGGCGTGGTGTGAATTCTAAGCTGCCAAGTCATGGACTGGCTAAACCATGGTCTACTAAGTGGGAGCTCAACAACTAAGTGGGAGTTCAGCAATGTAACCATTAGATCATCTGCTGGTCTCAGAAGATTGATACTTTTCTGTGATTAGTTATTCTGATCTAGGAGCATAGCATCTCTCTCAATTTTTTTAGGTCTTCAATTTTCTCAGCAATACTTGTAGTTTTCAGTGTGTGAGTTTGGCACACATGTTAGCCCTTTTATTGTGTTTTTTTTTTGGAGAGGTTTTTGCTGTACCGCGCGTGTGCGCTCACTAGAGAGACAGAAAGAGAGAAATTACTCCCCAGTGGGGATGGCCACGCCACAAACCCTTCTCCATTCTCTTCTCAGGATCTTGGGCACACATGCACACATGCCCGGCATGAGTTTAAGCCACCCGGTCTGGGACTCGAACCGTGGCGGGCTACATGGGAGTCCAGCAACATAGCTATTATGCTAACTGCTGGTCCCCCATTTTATCGTATTTTGAAGCAATTGTAGATTATTTTATAAGTTTCAGTTTCTGATTATTTGTTGTTAATACATAGATACACAGTTGTGTGTGTGTATGTGTGTGTGTGTGTGTGTTGTTAGGATGATACTTTTTAGATATCTTGGAAATTTTTACACACAAAATCATTTTGGTATAAATATAGACAATTCATTTCTTCCTTTCCAATATCTGCCTTTTATTTATTTTTCTTCTCTTCATGTACTGGAGAAAGTCGTGAGAATGGACATCTTTTTCTTGGTTCTGATCTTGGAGGATAGGGTGGGTCGTGAAGCATTCATTCTTTTAGTATATAAGTGTGATGTTAATGTAGTGTTTCATACATAATTTTTATCAGGTTGAGGAAGTACCTGTTCATTCCCAATTTACTGAGAATTTTTTTTCCCCTTTAATCTCAAATGAGTGTTGAGTTTTGTTAGATATTTTAATATGTATATTGGGATGGTCATAAGAGTACATTGGTTTTTGAATGTTAAACCAACCTTGTTTTATATTGTTTATTGTTAAATGTTCATATATTCTGTATCTGTTGTTTGTAAACAACCCTGTCAGTATGTTTTAAAGATGAGGAAATTGGTACGCAAAAACTAGTGGTGCAAGTAAGCAGACACACAAACCCAGAAAACAGCAGTCTAGGATTATTTATTGTAAGGTCAAGCAGAAAAACATAGCTTAATAGGGTGACAGAATATTGCACAGTCTAAAGTTAGATGGGAATCCTGATACATAGCAGGCATTTAACAAGGTGGGAACAAAGTGGATTTAATATTTTATTTTTTCCCTAGAACCTGTAGTAATTTGGACAAATTTATCATCATCTTCATATCCACCCTCCCAGTAATTATTTATTTATTTTTGATTCCAAGAAATATTACCTACTCATTTCTTACCCTTTTTCTGAATTATTAGCAGTTTTTAGGTAGAGGAGGAGTAAGGTATAAAGTATTTATATCTGTTACTGTTGGTGTTAATGTATTTGAAGGTGGAGTCTTCAGAAAGTTCATGGGAAATGGGTATTACGAAAAAGCTATGCCCTAGATTTCAAAAATCTTTGCTCTTAAAGTCTCCTCTTATTTGGACATGGGAGTTATCTCTACAACTGAATTAATGTTTTCGTAGCACCTTAGAATGGTGAAATTTTTGTATTCTATTTGAAAGAATTTAAGACATTTAAATTATTTGAAGTAGTAATGAAGTTTTGGCTAATTTTATAGGGGCAAACTTCTTTACCTATTGTTTCATTTCCACAAAGGCTTTTGTTTGTATTTTCTGTGGTTGCATTGGTTATTTGTACATGTTCATATTTTTAAAAGTATTTATTGTGGAAACGTTCAGACATAACAGAAGTAGAGAAAATAGTTAAACTCAGATTTCTTGCTTAGCTTATCTCATTTCATCTTGTCTGCCCCATACCTCTGTGAACACTTTTTTGGGGATTCTTTTAAAGCACATTGTAGACATTTTCACCACCCTTTTAAGGGAAACATTTTATTAGTTGCTAATTTATAAATGAAATAAAAATATGAAATTGTCCCAAGATTAATGAAATAGGAGATGCAATATGCAAAAATAGTAGTTTTTAACCTTGAAATTAATCAGACTGAAGATGCTAAAGAAGTCGAGATCATAAGCACTGTAAGGATATAAAATAAATCCCTGATGCTGTTCTAATGGCTAAAAGGGATTAGGAAGAACTTCTAGAGTCAGTCTGAAGACTTAGCCTCAAACTATGATATAGAAGTTGAAAGAGATATACAAAGGCATGGATAATTATATGGTATTGTCAGAAAAATTTAATGCACGTTAAATTTTGGAGAGGGCAAAGAAATATATTAAACTGGTGATATAGAATACCTTTAAATCTAAGTTATAAGTTTGTTGGAAGATTAACTAGGGTGATTCAAGCAGGGTATTGTATTGAAGCTCTAGCACATAGGAATTCAGTAAATGACAAATTGTCAGGATGTTAATTTGTTGTGTGATTTTGAGTAATACTTGGTATGGACAAGAAATCTTTAAGGTTTTCTCCTCTGCCTACTTTGAATTATCACGAAAAGATGACTACTATTTTATTATACAGCCTGTTTCCACAGGGTAGGGACATATAAAACATACTGCAGAAAGTTTCTAGTAATAATGTTCTGGTGCTTGAGGCAGTAAGTGCTCACATAACCAGGAAATAATGGTTTTCCAAAGTGATTCACAAAGCTTTTACTTTGTTTTTATTTTTAAAATTTCTTTACTTAATGTCCTTTAAGTTAACCTTCTGATTCAATACTTAACAATTTATTCTTGTGTAAGTGTTTTATGCTAGATTCTGAATAATTTGAATTATTATTTTACAATCATGTATAGCTATCCTTTGAGTCAATAGAGAAAACATGTATTTGGAAGTAGTTTCTTAAATAATGCTTTATATAATACAGTACTTTATTGTACCTTTGAACATGTTAGATTACTGTAATAATAGTAGAGATAGGGAAAGTGTTAGGACTTTAGAAAATAACATGTTTTGTGTGTTTCAAGAACCAGAGAGAGTGTGTATGTGCATCCTCCAATGGGATGAGGTCACACTGCAATCCTTTTTTCCATTTCTTCATCCCTTTGGGATTTTGGGTATGCACGGACATGTACTTGGTGTGTTTTTAAGTCACTGAGGCTGGGACTGGAATGGCAGTGACTCATTTGGATCCTACGCCCTAAGCACTATGTTTAGCGACTGCACTACGGGGCTTGCTCTCCTTGACACTTTTCTTAAACTATTGCATTAGCTTTCCAACTTGTCCTGACTGCCTTCAATCTGTCCTATACATGGTAGAATTATTTTAAAACATACCGCTTAAGTGAGTGTATTATTTTTCTGTTTAAAATGTTACTTTGCAGGCCAGTCAGGTGGCTTGGTGTCAGGTGTTTGGATCCCACATACCTGACTGTAGGGTATGATCCAAACCTTGTGGATCTGCAGCACTCAACAGCTAGGTATAGACAGCTGAGGCTATGTTGAGGGTGAGTGTGGAAGACAGCAGAGCAGCCAGAGAAGAGGAGGAAAAGCATGAGTATATTTCATTGTCAAGACCAAAGGGAGATATCTTTCTTTCTATTTATTTACTTATTTATTTTAATATTTGACCAGAGAGGGACAGAGAGAGAGAGAGAGAAAGTGAGAAAGCAAGCTGCTAGGTCCAGGACTCAAATTGCAGTCGGCCATGTGGGAGTCCAGGGCTCTCAACTACCATACCACCAGCCAGCCCTAGGAAGATGTCTTTCAAGAGCGGGATATAGGTCTGAAAGCTGCTTGGAAGTCAAGTCTGAAAATCTCCTCTAGATTTAATGATTTACTTATTTATTACTGTATCAAATCATCCCAAAATTTAGTGGCTTAAAGCAACTGATAGTTTATTATTTCCTAAGATTCTTTGAGTTGACTGTATTCAGCTGGGGCTCAGGTGCGACTGGAACATACAAGACAATCTTGATTGTTCTGGGACTTTGGTGCCTACTGTTGGCTGGGCACCTTGCATTTTGCCCCTCTGGCCTCTGTTTCTCTGTCATTCTAGAATTTGTTTCTCCATCCTCTGCTCCAGATGTTAGGCCAGTTTTACAGTTTGCCTTTGTATCCTCCATGTATGGGCACATACGATGACCTTAAAGACTAGAAACAGCCTTCTGGCTCCTGGAGATAAGACTGCTCAGTTCTAAGAATTAGGTGACACACGTTACATGGAAACCATGCTTATATCCACTGTGAATGTGTTGAGTTGGAGGGAGCATAATTCTTGGCAGGATATGGAAAGATACTTGTCCTCTGATTACACCTTCATTTTGCCCCTGTTACTCTTGCATTTTCTGAGACTGTGTCAAATGTATTCTTTCCTTTGACACATACTATAGGGAGACAGTGAAGAATCATATGTTCCTCTCTGCCTTCTCCCACACTGTTAAGATAGGCAGTCAAGTAAATAGGTCATTAAAACTTAAGTGGGAAGTATGATTATGAAAGGACATAATTTGAATTACTTCAGTAATGGAATCAGTTGGCAGAACATCCAAGTTCAAGGGGAAATTTCCTTAGGTGTTGGTAGAGATCAGCCCTGACTCATGATGGGCTCCAGTATGATCCTCATCCAGGTGCCAACTCATCCAGGTTTAGGCCAGTTAGGTTGTATGCCAGGAGAAGCATATTTATTTGTAGAATCAAAGATGTTTTCAAAATAAATTATCTTTGGCAACCAGCAGTTAGCATAATGGCTATGTCGCTGGACTCCCACGTAGTCGACCGCGGTTTGCGTCCCGGACCCGGTGGCTTAAAACTCACGCCGGGCGCGTGTGCATGCGTGCCCAAGATCCCGAGAGGAGAATGGAGGAGAAGGGATTGCGGCGTGACCATCCCCCCTGGGGGGTGATTTCTCGCTTTCTGTCTCTAATGTCTCTCTCTGTCTGTCTGGTGAGCGCACGCGCCCTATAGTGAAAATCTCTCAAAAAAAAAAAAAAAAAAAC
>NW_006159479.1:2476356-2515027 GCF_000334495.1 Tupaia belangeri chinensis | reverse complement strand
AAAAAAAAAAAATTATCTTTTACTTTTTGTCGGGTTTTTTTTTTTTTTTTTTTACATTTTGTAGTTAAATAATAACGTGTAAAAATTCTGGTTACTCAAGATTTTATAATAGTTTTTTTAAAGCGCACTAGCTAAAATGTTACCGCAAGTCTAGTTAGTTTGGCTTGACGTATCCTTATTAAATCATGAAATAGTGCTGTGCTTATGATAGGTGCTCCATGAATAACCATATAAAAATTTAAGTTAAGCTTTGGTCCATTTTTAGCAAAGTCACAAATAATTAGGGTCTGAACCATAATCAAATATAAAATAATCAAATAAAATGGAATTTACATTTTTGTAAATATTGAAATTATGAGACTCCCTAATAATTGACTGTTGCCTACCTAATCTGTTACTTGTGTCTTTAGATCAGTGTAGAAATAAGGGTTTTGTGGTAAGAAATTCAGGAAACATTTGAACATGAAAGGACAGTAATGCTTTCATAGAAAAGAAAAAAAAAAGGATGATATTCCTAAATTAATCATTTAAAATAGCTGCATAGAAAATGATAGTTGTTTTCAAGTAAAAAAGATCACTGTCAGTATAAACAATAGTTTTCTTTGTTTATCAGTCCATTAGACTGAAGTTTTGTCAAATATAATCTTATAGAGATCCTAAAAAATGCCAATAATGTGATTATGGAAAAATTACTGTATTATTGAATTATATATGATTTATCCAATTCTTAAACTTTGCAATCCTCCTTTGATGCTCTAAACGTGATTATATTGCAGTGGCTACTTGAGTGTATTCGCCAAACAGGTGTCTCCAAACATAGGATTTATATTAAAACTATTCTCCAAAACAGGGATAATAATATTATCTTTCAATTTTCTTGTTATAAGTTACATGTAAAGCTCATAGAATAGTGCTTGGCACATAGTAAGCACCCCAAACATGTTAGCTATTTTGTTGTTTTTATTGTTATTATTACCCATATATTGACAGTTAGAAGGGAAGGGCCAGAAGAAGTTTATTACTGTTCCTTTTCATTGGTTAAAAGAATGATAGGGGAGGACCATCAGGTGTGTAGTGAGTGGTTAAGGTGCTAGACACTCGCACATGGTCAGCCTTTGTTGGAGTCCTGGACCTGGTGGCTTGCTTTCTCACTTTCTCTCTCCCTCCCCCTCTCTCTTTGTCTTTTTCTTTCTCTGTGTGTGTATATATCTCTAGTCAAATTAAAATAAATGAATGAATAAAATTTAATAATTATTTTTTTAAATTTAATGAGTGATGGGATGGGGAGCATGGGACTATGCATTATAAAAATAAAGTGTTCACAATATTTAATTAGTGGTATAAAAAAAATTTTTTTTCAAGAGTGGTTATTTTTTTTTATTTTTTAATTTTTTTTGGAGAGGTTTTTGCTATAGGGCACATGCACTCGCCAGACAGACAGAGACAGAGAGACAAAAAGCGAGAAATCACCCCCCAGGGGGGATGGCCACGCTGCAATCCCTTTTCCTCCATTCTCCTCTCGGGATCTTGGGCATGCATGCACATGCGCCCGGCGTGAGGTTAAGCCACAGGGTCCGGGACTCGAACCGCGGTCGACTACGTGGGAGTCCAGCGACATAGCCATTACGCTAACTGCTGGTCCCTAAGAGTGGTTATTTTTGTAACTTAAGTTTTCTATGCACATTGTGTGTCAATACTGGTTAGGCAATGTGATCCAGTGGTTTTGCTTTGTTTGTTTGTTTATTTTTTAGAGAGATTTTTGCCATAGGGTGTGTGCACTTGCTGGAGAGACAGTTAGTAGAGAGAAATTGAGAAATCACCCTCCCCTCCAGGGAGGATGACCCCTTTTCAATTCTCCTTTAGGGATTTTGGGTGCATATGAGTTTCAAGCCACCAGGTCTGGATTTTGGGTGCATGTGAGTTTCAAGCTACCAGGTCTGGGACCCAAACTGAGGTTGGCCATGTGGTAGTTGAGTGCCTTAACCATTATGCCACCTGCTGACCTGCAGCCCAGTGTTTAAGAGCATAAAATCAGGAGCTAGCAAGTGGCATGGTGGTTAAGAAACTGTACCTCCCACATGATTGACTGTGGTTTGAGCCCTAGAACTGGCAACTTGCTTTCTCACTTTCCCTCCCTCTTTCTCTGTCTCTTTCTGTGAGTGTGTGTCCTAGAGCAAATTAAAGAAATAATGTTAGAAATGATAAATAGTTCGATAATTCTTTTTTTAAAAAGTACAAAATCGGGATAGATTGAGTTTGAGTTGCTCCCTGCCATTCCATATCTGTGTACCTTTTGGCAGGTTGCTAAAAACTCTGTACTTAAGATTTTTGTTGTTGTTGATTAAATGAATCAGTACATATATAAATGGTTTAAAACAATATCTGGCATCTTAACAGTGACCACTATGAAAGTATTATTCTCACTAATAACTGAATTTTTAGGATCATTAGTTTAGACATTTGAATACTCTTATACTAAAGTTTTCTGAGATTAAGTTTCAGAACACAGTCCTTAAATAACTATTTTCCTGTCAAGTGTTGAAAAATAAAAATCAAATTAAATATCTTGATAACTAGTACTGTGTTTGCAGTTTTCTTCTTTCTGTTTGTTGGCTTATGTTTAAACACATGTATAAAACAAGTTCCTTTAGGAACACAATCTCTCTCTACAGAGCTCTTCAAGTACTGGACCTATATTTTATTAACTTTTATTAACCTAATCATGTATAGTATTTGGTATATACAATAAAAAATGAAGAGTGACTGTCTACATAATTTTTTAGGGATTATTCTACCCTTTTGTAATATAATATTGTATTATTTGGGACCAGCAGATGGCGTAGCAGTTATGTCCCAGATTCCCACATGGCCAACCGTGGTTCAAATCCTGGACCTGGTGGCTTCAAACTCAGTCTGGGTGCGTGTCTAAGACCCTAGGAGGAGACAGAACAGAAGGGATTGTGGCTTGGCCATACCCACAGGGGCGATTTCTTGCTTTCTGTTTTTCTGTCTCTCCGGCGATTGCACATGTCCTATAGCAAACCCTCCCCCCCATAAAAAAGTAATATAGTATTGTAATAGCAGATGAAATAGAACTCTTGAGCTTTGGGATTATTAATTATATCTAATCTATTGATAGGTATTTACTTTTTTTTTTTAACTTTGTTTCTTCCTTTCATGAGAGATAGAAAGCCGACAGACACCCTTAACTGAGGACTGCCTTTAGGCAGCCAAGATCACAGGCATACTCTTAGGTATGCTCATCATGGTCAGGTCAACATGGGATTTGAACCCTGGACCTTTCCATATGGCTCCATCATTACGCAGTGGCACCCAACCATTTGTGCCTACTCTACCTCTTATTGAGTTGAGACATTATGAAGTTTTCTTGTCTTTAGTTTTGTATAAAATCATGGCATCGTTATAAAGGAGGTATAGTTAACTATTTTAGTGAATAATTCACAGGCTTTTGACAGTTATCTCTATATCATATTCTCCAGTATTCTGAATAGAAGTGATAACAAATTTCTGCTGTATTTGCCTAGTTTTGTTCTTTGTTTTGGGATTCTAAAAACAGTAAATGGAACAGAACATTGCACATATATAGTATGTCGTCTCCTTGTTTCCCTACTTAATGTCATTGCCCTCTCCCCTTTTACATAAGTAACAACTGTGAATTTGGTGTACAGGCTTCTTACTTTGTTTTCTTTCTTTTACAGCATGTATGTTATACATATATAAAACTACACTAAATATTGTTTACTTTTTTTAAAGAATTATTTAATTTTATTTATTCATTCATTTTATTTACTTATTTATTTTAATTTGAACAGAAAGACATAGAGAGAGTGAAAGAGGGAAAGTGAGAAAGCAAGCCACCAGGTCTGAGACCGAACCGTGCTGGATGGCCACGCTGCAATCCCTTTTCCTCCATTCTCCTCTCGGGATCTTGGGCATGCATGCACATGCGCCCGGCGTGAGGTTAAGCCACAGGGTCCGGGACTCGAACCTCAGTCACAGCGACATAGCCATTACGCTAACTGCTGGTCCCTAAGAGTGGTTATTTTTGTAACTTAAGTTTTCTATGCACATTGTGTGTCAATACTGGTTAGGCAATGTGATCCAGTGGTTTTGCTTTGTTTGTTTGTTTATTTTTTAGAGAGATTTTTGCCATAGGGTGTGTGCACTTGCTGGAGAGACAGTTAGTAGAGAGAAATTGAGAAATCACCCTCCCCTCCAGGGAGGATGACCCCTTTTCAATTCTCCTTTAGGGATTTTGGGTGCATATGAGTTTCAAGCCACCAGGTCTGGATTTTGGGTGCATGTGAGTTTCAAGCTACCAGGTCTGGGACCCAAACTGAGGTTGGCCATGTGGTAGTTGAGTGCCTTAACCATTATGCCACCTGCTGACCTGCAGCCCAGTGTTTAAGAGCATAAAATCAGGAGCTAGCAAGTGGCATGGTGGTTAAGAAACTGTACCTCCCACATGATTGACTGTGGTTTGAGCCCTAGAACTGGCAACTTGCTTTCTCACTTTCCCTCCCTCTTTCTCTGTCTCTTTCTGTGAGTGTGTGTCCTAGAGCAAATTAAAGAAATAATGTTAGAAATGATAAATAGTTCGATAATTCTTTTTTAAAAAAGTACAAAATCGGGATAGATTGAGTTTGAGTGTCTCCCTGCCATTCCATATCTGTGTACCTTTTGGCAGGTTGCTAAAAACTCTGTACTTAAGATTTTTGTTGTTGTTGATTAAATGAATCAGTACATATATAAATGGTTTAAAACAATATCTGGCATCTTAACAGTGACCACTATGAAAGTATTATTCTCACTAATAACTGAATTTTTAGGATCATTAGTTTAGACATTTGAATACTCTTATACTAAAGTTTTCTGAGATTAAGTTTCAGAACACAGTCCTTAAATAACTATTTTCCTGTCAAGTGTTGAAAAATAAAAATCAAATTAAGTATCTTGATAACTAGTACTGTGTTTGCAGTTTTCTTCTTTCTGTTTGTTGGCTTATGTTTAAACACATGTATAAAACAAGTTCCTTTAGGAACACAATCTCTCTCTACAGAGCTCTTCAAGTACTGGACCTATATTTTATTAACTTTTATTAATCTAATCATGTATAGTATTTGGTATATACAATAAAAAATGAAGAGTGACTGTCTACATAATTTTTTAGGGATTATTCTACCCTTTTGTAATATAATATTGTATTATTTGGGACCAGCAGATGGCGTAGCAGTTATGTCCCAGATTCCCACATGGCCAACCGTGGTTCAAATCCTGGACCTGGTGGCTTCAAACTCAGTCTGGGTGCGTGTCTAAGACCCTAGGAGGAGACAGAACAGAAGGGATTGTGGCTTGGCCATACCCACAGGGGCGATTTCTTGCTTTCTGTTTTTCTGTCTCTCCGGCGATTGCACATGTCCTATAGCAAACCCTCCCCCCCATAAAAAAGTAATATAGTATTGTAATAGCAGATGAAATAGAACTCTTGAGCTTTGGGATTATTAATTATATCTAATCTATTGATAGGTATTTACTTTTTTTTTTAAACTTTGTTTCTTCCTTTCATGAGAGATAGAAAGCCGACAGACACCCTTAACTGAGGACTGCCTTTAGGCAGCCAAGATCACAGGCATACTCTTAGGTATGCTCATCATGGTCAGGTCAACATGGGATTTGAACCCTGGACCTTTCCATATGGCTCCATCATTACGCAGTGGCACCCAACCATTTGTGCCTACTCTACCTCTTATTGAGTTGAGACATTATGAAGTTTTCTTGTCTTTAGTTTTGTATAAAATCATGGCATCGTTATAAAGGAGGTATAGTTAACTATTTTAGTGAATAATTCACAGGCTTTTGACAGTTATCTCTATATCATATTCTCCAGTATTCTGAATAGAAGTGATAACAAATTTCTGCTGTATTTGCCTAGTTTTGTTCTTTGTTTTGGGATTCTAAAAACAGTAAGTGGAACAGAACATTGCACATATATAGTATGTCGTCTCCTTGTTTCCCTACTTAATGTCATTGCCCTCTCCCCTTTTACATAAGTAACAACTGTGAATTTGGTGTACAGGCTTCTTACTTTGTTTTCTTTCTTTTACAGCATGTATGTTATACATATATAAAACTACACTAAATATTGTTTACTTTTTTTAAAGAATTATTTAATTTTATTTATTCATTCATTTTATTTACTTATTTATTTTAATTTGAACAGAAAGACATAGAGAGAGTGAAAGAGGGAAAGTGAGAAAGCAAGCCACCAGGTCTGAGACCGAACCGTGCTTGGCCATGTGGGAATCTAGCGCCCCCATTCACCACACCACTTGCCGGCCCCAAATATTGTTTACTTTTAATAGTATATAGAGTTGATATCCTGTGTATGTTCTTTTACATCTTGACTTTTTTTAATCTAAAGTTTTCGGTTTTCTTCTGCTTCGTGTAATACCGTAGATGGTTTTTTTTTTACATAAATTCATGTGAAAATGTGACAGTTTCTATAGAGATGGCATTGTGAGGTTCTAGGTTAAGCCCATTTGCAGCCTTACCAAATGATATTTCCAAATGGTTACGTTTGTAGGCTTAGGAGGAGAGTTGGAAAGTTCCCATTTTCCTGTGAAGTGTTCAAAAATTCTCACTCTTATCATCTCATGCTGTTTTTTTAAACATCTTTTGCTATTGTCAAACTTTAAAAAATTTTCCCCAATCTTACAGGTGTGAAATAGTTTCTCACCGATAACTTGAATTTGTGTTTTATGATGACTAGTTATTTGAGTTTCCTTTTTACATGTTCATAGTCCATATGGATTTTTTATTGGGTATCCTTTTGCTCACTTTTTACTTTCATTGAACATCTTTCTACTGGTTAATCTTACAATTTTCTTCTAGATTTATATGCAGTTTGCTTTAATTCTCAAAGTTCATATATTCAGGAAGAACCTTCCCCTTTTGTGATTTTAATTCATTATTAGATTTCAGCTACAAACTTTATATTTAGAGTGATTCACTCTCCCTAAACCTATTTTTTCTTTAGGTTTTTATCTTATTCCTGTTCCTGTTTGTCTGCCGTCACTTCTTCCTATTTTAATAATGCATCTCCACTATAGAGAATTTTGTCCCTCTTTGGTGATATTAGAAAAATGAATACAAATTTGGCGATTTTTTTTTTCTAATTCAAAATTGAAATCGCAAAAGCTACGTATAAAATACTTGAAAATATGCTTGTTACCCTTGTTGGCTTTTAAATTTCACTTGAAATACATTCTAGATCTAATATAGTACAGCCAAAAGCTAGTTGTTTAATTGTATATTGCCTGCAATGCAGATGTATCATTACATGATTAATTTTATGTATTTGTGGTCCATGTAATTTTTATCCCCTAGATAAACTAGACACATGCAGTTCTGTGCAAACATTCCTTTGAAGAGCAACTATATTCATGGCTGACAACCTTCTTTAGCCAATACCACTGGTGCTTTGAGTTTCTATAATCTCAAAAAGAAAATGACCACTTAGTTGTGACCCTGAATACAAAGACGGTTGGATGTTGTAGTGTAAGAAGGACGTGATATAAACACTGGTTCTCACTTATCTTCTGGGAGGGAGGGTGTGGTGATAGCAGCAAGGGCCTGAAGTTCTTCTGAGGTTAGGCAACCTTTCTCACAGAACATCCTGGCCCAGATTTTTTCAGCATTCGTTCTCTATTGCCTCTTCCTTCTGCCTTAAGTAGGAGCAGTGCCAGAGGAAGGACTTGTGATTTTCATGGTCACAAAATCATGGCTGACCTTGATAAAGGAATCTTGTAATGTGTTCTCTTAGCACAAATCTTTTGGAGAAAGGTGCCAGTATAGAACAGCTTCACTAGGAACTCTCCCTAGAATAGAAAACAGTTTTTGTAAGGGTTTGATGTAAGTCGGTGAGAGAACTTGAGTCTTAAATCAGTGTATAATGACTTCAATCCAGTTTATCAAGTTCAGAAGTCTTGTCTGTGTGGTATTAACACACAGTGCTGTAAAGCAATGCAGTAGGTTCTTGCTTTATGAAGAAATTGATAAAACTCTGGCAATTAATTCAAAATATATTATTCTAATACCCTTTCCCCCTCATTTGCCAGTGGGCTCATGGGCTTGCTAGAAAGAAAGAGAGCACATGCATGAGAGAGGTAACCCCTAATGGGGTATGGTTCTGCCTTTTACAGTCCTTCTTCTTCCATTCCTTCCATCTATCAGGATTTTGAGTAAATGTTCACGTGTGCCTCACCTATTTTCTAAGCTGCTGAGGATAAGATTGAACCTTGGTATTGGCCATGTGGGATCTAACTCCCTTTTACACAAGACTAACTGCTGCGTTACAGGGAATTGATCATTTTTAAAGTGTGTTGAACAAAACAAAACAAACTCTAATGTCTATAGAAATATTGATAATAAGTCCCTGAGGGTATTGATCCTGGACCTTAATTTCTAAAAATTTTATGAGTGATAAGGAGTTTTGTTTTCCTAAGCATCATACCATTATACATTGAACATATTACTAATTCTAGTAATATATTTTTCATATTCCCTGAATATCTCAAAAATTTTTGCTCTTTGTCCCTTTTAAAATAGTTTGAACACCCTCCTCTTGGCTTTTTTATGTCATTTATTTATTGGAGAAACCAGGCCATCTGTCCTGTAGAATTCCCACATTCTGGATTTGACTGATTGCTCCCTCGTGGGTGGTAATTTGATCCTATATTCTAATATTTTCTGTTAACTGGTAGTTAGAACTAAAGACTTGATTTATTTATTTATTTTTTGTAATTGAGATTTATTTGTTGTGTCAAGGATCAGTATAGACATTTCAATTTGTACCTAATTCTTAACATACATACCAAAAACTTAAGAAGCCAAGTATAGTGATTCTTTTTAAGTTATTCCAGCTTCAAATTTGTAGGCAAATTTTCCTTATATTGAGGATATCAAGAACCACTGTCTTCAGATGTTGAAAGGTGTTATGTAAGTCCCACCAAATCACAATTTAATATCATACACACTACATACTTCAAATTTCCAATCTTTCACAGCACATTAACAAAATTACTAGGAAAACTGGACTACCACAACCAAAGATGATGTTACAGAGTGTGCACAATTCTGACAGGGAGAGCAACAATCAAAGAGTGGTTTTCTTCAGGAAATAATACTACTAAAAAACATAATAGAAGTAATTTAAAATATTCAAGACACGTTAAATGCATGACTGTGACTCCTAACTGCTGTTTAGTATGCTTTGTATTTAGGATATAAAAACTACCCACCTGCCCCCACCTATGGAATGTTAAGCTGACACGCAAGAGAGTCAAAGCCTCCTATAAGTCAATATCCCGCTATTTTCTGGTTGTTGTACTGAAAAATAAACAAGTAAATAAGCAGTAAATGATTTCACCTCCCTTTTTTTTTTTTTTTTTTGAGAGGTTTTTGTTATAGGGCGTGTGTGCTCACCAGAGAGACAGAAAGACAGAAAGCGAGAAATCACCCCCCGGGGGGGGGTGGCCACGCCACAGTCCCTTCTCCTCCATTCTCCTCTTGGCACACGTGCCCAGTGTCAGTTTAAGCCACGGGGTCCAGGACTCAAACCATGGTCGACTCTATGGGAGTCCAGCGACATAGCCATTACACTAACTGCTGGTCCCAATGATTTCACCTCTTAAAAAAAAAAGCATTTACACTTAAAAATGGGATGAGGTGGGATTCTCTCCTTAAAAATGTTTCTAGAACTATTAAAAAACTTGCATTTACAAAATAGTCGATAAATATATTCCTCTGGATTGTACAAGAAGGGAGACAGGGACCATTGGTAAGACATGGTATGTGACGTTATTCAGACTTGACTTCTTTCTCGCCTGCTTCATCAGAGGGTAAACTCATTTTTAGTTTCTTCATTTTCTGTCTTGGTTGGTCACTTGAGCCTGTTTCCCCTTTGCTCCCTTTTCCCCTTTTGTTTGCACTCTCTTGTTGGAATATTTCTCCTTCCCTGCCGCCTTTTTTTGGCTTGGTCTCCACTTTGCAGGAGCAGGTTTAGCTGACAACCTCACTGATCTCCTCTTGGGCATCTTGGCTGCGGACAGGGGTGCTTGTTGGGTGCCTGATGAGACTGCGGTGCCCCTTTGTGGAGTTGAGCAGATAAACCCTACCGCTCCTTCCGCCCCCGAGCTGCTGGAACTCACCTATGCAACCTTTTTTGTTTTTTTCCTTTTCACTTCTCTTCATTTCATGTCTCTTTTCTCTTTTTGCATCCCTTGTTCCTTTTTTGGGCGGGCGGGGGGAGGTTTTTGCCATAGGATGTGTGCGCTCGCCAGAAAGAGAGAGAGACAGAAAGCGAGAAATCACCCCCCAGGGGGGATGACCACACCACAGTTTCTTCTTCTCTGTTCTCCTCTAGGGATCTTGGGCACCCACGCACATGCACCCGGCATGAGTTTAAGTCACCAGGTCCGGGACTCAAACCGCGGTCGACTACATGGGAGTCCAGTGACATAGCTGTTACACTAACTGCTGGTCCCCCTTGTTCCTTTTTGTAAGAATTCTTTAGAGTTGATTTTACAAACTTTTCATTGTGTTACATCATGAGGAAATGTGTCTGCTGTCCCTCTTTCAGTGATATGTATGGTTTCTGTTGGTATTCTGATACTTCGTTGGTACAGATGTGCCATTAGAGTCACTTTAAAGATTTCCAAGATTTTTAAGACTCTTAGAGGAGATTGTGCTCTGTTTTAGCAGGTCCGATGAGAATAGGGTAAATATTTATTAAACACATAAAACTACTCCTTAATCCCTCTGTAATTAATTACTCAGATGTGGTAAGAATCATGACTTTTAGTTATGTTCAATATATAGTTAGTGGCAAAATTGACTTTTATACATATGCTTTGGGAATGTATGTCTTATATGAAAGAACTATAGGGATATTCAAGGCTGCTGTGATGTAATAGAAAAAGCACTGGCTTGAACCAAATCATTTTCCTGAGATATACACACACACATAATTTTACATATATAAGAGTGTTATAAATGATATATTTCATGTCTTACATATATAGAATTTTTATGTATGCCATATATAATATGCATAATATATGTATATATATGTGTATGTATATATGTGTGTGTATGTATATATATATGTATATATATATTAGAGAGAGAGGGTTTTTTCTGTTTTTAACAAAATAACTTATTTGGAAGCAGTCAAGCCACTTGGTGGTTAAATTTGAAATGCATTATAATAATGATTTTTCTTTTTAAATTCAGGTCTTCAGAGTAAAGTTTTAAAAAATTAAAGTAAAATATCATGTAGTATTCTAGATATATCTAATAAGCTTTTATTTTTGAACTTGTTTTTGAAATGATAGGAGACTCAATATAGTTTTAATATAAATGTTTTAAAGTAGCCTTTTCAATAAAATAGTGTGTGGAAATCTTACTGATTTTTCCCCCCCCTACTTTCAGCTCCATTTACCTCTTAATTCTCCTTTGCCTGGAAGTGAATTGACCAAGGAACCTTTTCGTTGGGATCAGAGACTCTTTGCATTAGTGTTGCGGTTGCCTGGCACCATGTCAGTAGAATCAGAACAGTTGACAGGTGTTCCTTTAGATGACTCTGCAATCACACCAATGTGTGAAGTAACAGGCGGTAAGTTTTTTGCTGGCAGTATTCAGTGACTTAAAGCAGAGTTGATCTAAATTTTTATAAGTGTACATTTTAAAAATCCTGTTTGTTTTTCCTTAAGTTAATGTTATTAATAGACATAAGATTTTAAAACATTTATTAATGTAGTCTTAGATCTTGATTTGAATAGAATATGATTGCTGTTGAATCTAATAATGAATGGTAACTTTTTCAACCCACATAGAAAATGCTGGTGTTTAAAGTTGTAAATTAATTTTTCTATCTACAAAGATTGGTAATAATTTAGAAATATGGCTTTTTTTTGGTGGAAAAAAATGTTTTGAGAATCATTTCATTGTCCATTTGATGGAATATGCCTGGTTAAATGGAGTTCTTCCCAGAGACAAAAAGATAGGTTAAAAGAAACAGGTAATGAGGTCTTGACTAGTTTATATCCAGTCAGATAATGAAAATCTTGAAATAGAACATATGATAGACTCAGAATGTTTATAACATGGAATCTATTAGCAAGTTGATTAATTTTATATAGATTCAAGGGGACTTCAGAAAGTTTATAGAAAAGGTGGACTTAAAGTACAAATTAACTTGGTGCAAAAGAAAAATCCATACATAGTTTTCTCATAGTAGCATTTTCTGTGTACTTTTTGCAGATCTTCCATGTGCTTTGAGTGCCTAGTATGTATTATACATTGCTCATGAATTCAGGGTTTCAGTAGTCAATACGACAGATGTGGCATTTTTTGCTGTCATGGGGGAACACTTTAATTCACTCAAGTTTAATATTAAAATGCATATGTCTGCCATACCACTATTCCACCTGTGATAGGGACCAGTGACATAGTCTCCAGACACAGTTGATATTCTGTTGAGATTCCATCATATCTAAGCTATGTAAGCTCAGAGAAAATACAAGTTCTAAAATCTAGGGAGTTTTGGAACTCTACCGAGTTTCCAAACAAAAAAGGATTAGCCTTATATAGATATATGAAGTAGATAAATTAGGAAATTGTTTTTCACATTATTAAATGCTTCTATTTTATAGAAATATTTTTTGTTAACTCTGGTCATGCGTTCATAGTTTATGAAAGAAAAGATATGTGTATATTTGTTTTTAGGGACAATCCATCTTAGCATCTAAATTTGAAAATTCACTGCTGTTGGTTCTTTCTCTACATGAGTATTTTCCATGGCAGTCCCAATTGTTTCTTTGGGAAGTTGACATTTATATTCTTGAAATTTGAGTTTTCTACTTTGAACTGGCCCACCTATTAAAATCCTGACTTTTTCTTTTTTAAGCTTAGGGTTTTTACTTAATAGATGGTGAAGAGCTTTAAGGGCTTAATTTAAATATCCATGAATAGGAAATTTTCTTACTGCGGATTACTTCGTTTCAGCTTAGATTTATGATGAAGTTATGGGACTAATGTGTACTACATCTCTGTCTTCTGGGCTCAGAAATATTCAGAGTATGAAATGAAGTGAGTGGTATAATCAGAGAGCCTGAAAAGAACCTTGAGAAATCGTGTAGTAGTTGATATCTTTGCCATTAGGCAGTAATGTACTAAAGTTATCTCATTTATTCTTTGAAAGGAACATCTCCAGAGAAGATTCCGAAGTCACTCTTGGTAATACTTTTCACTGACCAAGAAATTTTAGTGAAGGAATTAGGGAGTTTTCCCTAAATATACATTTTGACTCCCTCTTGATGTAATAGTTCATTTGTACTTTTTCATGCTCTAGTTAATAATAATAGGAAACTGCTCAGATGCCACTCACCTTTTCATATATCTGAAAATGTATTTTCTTTTTTTTAATTAAAAAAAAAAGCCACTGTTCACTAAAAAAAAAAAAAATGGGAATGAAACATCAGAAAAGTAAGAAAAAAAATCTACTCATATTGTATTATCCATATATATAATCACTGTAAGGATTGCTGTGTGTTTTAACTTGGTTTAAGAGATATGTGTGCATATACACATTTTTCCCATTATAGAATAATTCATGTTCACTAAGGAAAAATTGGAAAAAAATCACTATATTACCAAAATAATTTATAAAACTCTTTATTTAATTATTATTATTATTCACCAGAGAGAGGAGAGAGAGAAAGTGAGAAACAAGCCACTAGGTCTAGAACTCAAAATGTGATCAGCCACGTGGGGATCCAGCGCCTTAACTACTGTGCCATCTACTGGCCCCAATAATTAATATTTTGTTATATATATAGTTTTTACATATGCTATTGATTGATTGATTGACAGAGATTTTTGCTGTAGACCACATGTGCTTGTTAGAGAGAGACAGACAGAAAGTGAGAAATAAGGAGGATGGCCATGCCGCAGTCACTTCTCCTCTTGAGATTTTGGGCATGTATGCACATATGCCCAGCGTGAGTTTTAAGTCACCAGGCCTGGGACTCGAACCATGATAGACTACATGGAAGTCCAGCAATGCAAACATAATGCCATCTGCTGGGTCCTACATATGCTTTTTAAAAATTGTATAATTGTAGGCATTTTTCTTTTGTTAGCAGGTAATTAATGAGTGTCCACTCTATGCCAGATAATGGTTCTAGATGCTGGGAATACATCAGGAACAATAGATAGAAAACTTGTATCCTTGGACTAGATGACAGATAATAATCATATAAAATGAATGATGATATTTTAGGGAGTGTAACCAACTATGAAGAAAAAAATTAGAGTAATGGGAATAGAGAATAATTTGAGACAGAGAAAAATGAGTATTCTAGGTGAGTTTTTTTCTAAAGGAGGTGGCATTTGAGCAAAGGCCTGAAAAATAGAATGAAGCACAGAAAGATCTAGGCAGAGGAAAATAGTAAGAATAAGAACATGAGGGATTAGCACATGGTATAATAGTAATGTTGCTGGACTCCCCATGAGGATGACCGTGGTTTGAGTCCTGGACCTGGCACCTTGAAACTCACACCAGGTGCCTGTGCATGCTTCCCAAAATCCCAGGAGGAGAATGGAGGAGAGGTGATTGCGGCATGGCCATCCTCTGTGGGGGGTGATTTCTTGCTTTCTGTCTCTTTGTTTTCTGTGTCTCTGTCCAACGAGCGTGCTTGCCCTATAGCAAACATTTCTCACAAGTTTGGGAAAAAAAAAAAAGAAAAAAAAGAACATACTCTAGATGAAATATTTGGGAGCAAGCCACAGTAAGGCTGATGTGACTAGAGAGAAGGGAGAAGTAGAGAATAATTGCTATGTTTAGAGAAGTGGGCAGGGCCCAAATACCGAAGTCTTTTAGGCTATAATAATTATTTTTTAATTTTCCAAGTGTGATGAGAAGCCATTATAGAGGACTTCTTAATGGGGGTGACTTCTGATTTATTTTTCTGAAAGGTCAACTTCAGCTGCTACATGAGAATATACTGTAGAGTGACATGAATAGAAGCGGTAAGAGATAAGAGATGATAGTATTTTGGTCTAACATGCTAGGTTTGGAGGTGGTGAGAGGCAGTCAGATGCAGAGGAGAACCAAGCTTAAGAGAGTGAGGTTCAAGGATGATTCTCAGATCATTCAGTTGCCCTGAACTACTAAAGATGAATGGCTGTGCCATGAACTTACATGTTGCACTGTGCAGAAACAAGGTTAGGGGAGGTACAGGGATGATAGCCTATTAGACATGTCTAATAGACATGTTGGTAAAAATATCAAAGATTAAAGAAGCCTTTTAAAATCATTTATTGCCTTTTCTAGATTAAATGAATTTAACTCTCTTAGCATTGTAAGATCTGTTGCCAAACTTCAGAATACTCTTTTGCCTCTTCTCTTTTATTAAGATACTAATACTACCTTCAGACTCAATATATGTCACTGGATTACTTTTTGTGAATTTATATAAATACATTTACATGAATAAAAGCTTCTAGTAGATTTTTATTTGCCGAATGATTCCTATTTATTTATAACTTCTCTAATTTTCATAAACATTTTTGTTAGTAATTTATATCCTACTAAGATTATAACTGATTTGCCTTTTTTTTCCTAATCAAGTTAATTGATGACACAGGTTAGGAAAGTAGAATTGCCACAGTTATATACTTAAAATTTTTTGCTTTTTAATGACATCTTGGGAAGCTTCTTAAGTTTTATGAAATTAGATAATCCCTTATATAATCTTTTAAATATTTTGCATGCCAAAATCGTCAGCCCTTTTATGTATGGTTTCATGTATATGCTTAAATTGAGATAGAAAAACATTTTAATTTACCAATTCTTCCAAACAAGCTTGACTCCATATAGATGCTCTGTTTGAGATATTGATTTCAAATTAACACATGATTTCCAGGGCACAAAATATACTCAGATTAACATTTCTAATACCCTGAAAGGGTTTGAATCTTGGCTTTATCACTGTACTATCCTGACTTGGATAAATTAATTAATTTCTCTGTGCTTTAATTTTCTCATCTGTAAGGTGGGAGATATAACCCATATACTTGTAGCTAGGATTAAATAAGTTACTATGATAAATTACTAGAACAGTGTAAAGCACATAGATACTTAATAATTGGTTGTATTTTTATGATTAAGATCATAATCATTATTGTATATAGGTAAGTTGATTATGATACTTGTTTTTCTATTAAGTAAAGCCATTTGGGAGGATGTTAATCATTGATACTTAATGTTTTCTTTTCTGAGTAGCCCTTAGTAAGTCACACAAGTTGATAGGACTAATTTCTTCTGTCCTATATAATAACATAGCTGTATTCTGAGATAATTAGTTAAATTTGTGAAAGAGTAAGGCTTTATATTGAGCTTATTACAAATAAAACCATAAGATGTTTAGATGAAGATTGGTTTTTCTTGTTGGTCTGTATCAGCACCTTATCATAGAAATATGATTCAATTCTATTTGTAATTATAAATTTCACAGTCACATTAAAGTTTAAATGTAACAGATAGATTAATTTTAGTAATATATTTTATTTAAATTAGTATATCAAACATTTCAACATGAAATTGATACTTTAAAATTACTGAGATACTTTACATTTCTTCATACTAAGTCTATAAAATCAGGAACATGTATTTTACACTTAACTGTACATCTCAGTCCAGCCTACACACACTTCAGGTTCTCAGTAGCCATATATGGCTAGGATCTGTGTATTGGACAGCGAAGGTCTATATATTTTGGTTGAAAATCCTTGTTTAAAAGATAGTTATTTTCATCAGTTTTTTTTTTAATTACTAGCATATGAAGTTAGAAATATTGTAGGGAGAATTCATTTAAGAAAGTTATTTTCAAGGATGTGAAGCTAAATGAAAGTAAGAAAAGTATATGTTACCATCTTTGTATTAAAATGCAACGATTTAAGATATGTAATAACTTAAAGCAGAACATTTAAATATTAAGTATCTAATGTGTGCTTAGCATAAATCTCAATGTTAATTCTTTTGTTACACAGGAGTAAGATTTGGGAGTAATAGTTACTGGATGTTGAAGCCAGCAGATGGCATAATGGTTATGTCTCTGGACTCCCACTTGGTCAACTGTAGTTTAGGTTCCAGACCCAGTGACTTAAAACTCATGCTGAATGCGTTTGTGTGCATTCCCAAAATCCTGAGAAGGAGGATGGAAGAGAAGGGATTGCTGCATGGCTATCCCTTTTGGGTGATTTCTTACTTCCTGTCTCTCCCTGTCTCTGGCAAGCGTGTACGCCCTATAGCAAAGATCTCCCTTAAAAACAAGTTACTGGATGTTTTGTGTGTGTGTGTGTGTGTGTGTGTGTGTGTAAAAGATGTTATGTTGCATTAACAGTTGAGGTAGTATTTTGTGTATGTGTGAATACGTGATTTTCTTATTGCATTGTAGTTTGTTCAGACCAAGATTTCTGTGTTCCATATTCTTGTAATTAAAAGAAATTTACATATTTTGACAAAATGGGTTGTTTGGTTGGAAATAACTATTTTCGTTTATTCTTCTATAAGATAGAACCTTTACCATTGAACTTTTGTTAATTAGTACTGTCCAGAAACCCCATCATGGTTTTTTCTTCTTAAAGGTAGGAATTTTTGCAACTAACTAGTTTACTTTATTCTTTTTTTTTTGTCTCAGGCCGCTCGTACTCTGTATGTTCTCCAAGAATGCTTAATCAGTGTCTGGAGTCCTTGGTGCAGAAAGTACAAAGTGGGGTGGTAATAAACTTTGAAAAAGCAGGACCAGATCCTTCCCCTGTAGAAGGTATTGTTGCATTTTTTTATAGACATTCTAAACTTGCTTGATCAACATTCTAAATATTTATTACAGTACTTAACCGAGTATTTATTATGTGCCTCAACTAGAACTGAAAAGTTACTATGATTTGGCTTTTAGATTGACAAGGCCAAGTTACTAAAGTGACAAACCTGCTATTGTAAAAGGGGAAGATTAAATATGAAAGTTAAAGTAAACTGACAGTGGTGGTTTACTACCATCACCTTTTATGTTAATAATTCAATTATAGGAAGAGCAAAAAATTTTTAAGAGCATTTACAGATAAGCAACCACAGATTTCTGTTTTAATATTGTACCATTGTCTCTCTCTAATAAACATGCTGCTTCCATGTGTCTCAATTCCCAGGGTGTTCAACCTTGTGTGTTTATTTAATTCCTTAGTTATATTTGTTCCAAAGTCAAACTGAGCAGAATCATATGGTTTGGGTGGGTCCAAAAATGAGGAGCCAGCCTTTGCCATTAAACTTGATTTTTTAAAATTCTAGCTAAGCCCCATCTGGCTTTGTTATCAGCTTCTGTGACCATATATCCGTTACAGTAGCCAGTGGGTATAAGGAGTCCTACAGTTTACTGCTAGAACTCTCTACGTTCATCACATTTCCAAAATCTAAAGACATAAATGACACTTGACAGGTGATTACTAGAGTAGGGATAATTGGGAGAAAGGTCAGAGATGAACAAATGGGTATATTCACTGGGTGTTATAGGGAAGGAGTAGAAGGTGATGTTATATTATTATGTCTGGTTTAGAAAAACTTAGATTTTTAAAAACATTTTTAGACATTGAATGTATTTCATAAATTGCATATGGACTATTCTAATCATAAATGCTTTGATTCTAGACTTGAGTATTTTTTTTAGACTTCAAAGTGCTTTCTAAGAAATATTTAATTACAATACTTAACCTAGTATTTATTATGTGCCTCACACTGTGACATATGATGATGATGATGATGAAGACAGTTTCGGTGGTTGCCCCTATCTATCAGTTTGTGGAGAAAACATATTATTCATTAAATACATATTTACCACAAAGTTTATTTTACATCTTCTAATTGGACAAGGAGAAGATGCTGTGGGACCTCCTGGTGAGCTCATAGCTGGAATTTGTAGACTTTGTCTAGTGAATTACAATCTAACTATTAAGCAGTTATAGTATTCTGCCATTTAAGAAAAACTAGAAAATCTAGAAATGAACAACTATTAGGACCTTTTAATTAAGTAATGATAGACATAATTTTAATTGCTTACATTTTTTCCCCTAATGCAATATGCTTTGTCTTAATTTTTTTTGCTATAGATGGGCAGCCAGATATATCAAGGCCTTTTGGATCTCAGCCTTGGCATAGCTGTCACAAACTCATCTATGTCAGACCAAATCCTAAAACTGGGGTTCCCATAGGTCATTGGCCTGTTCCAGAATCTTTTTGGCCAGATCAGAATTCTCCAACACTAGTAAGTACCAGAGAAACTGTGACTACATGATAGTAGCCATTTTAGTTGCCTCTCATATTAGTTTTGAGTATTATCATCAGTTAAACGGTATGACTCATTTATGGGAATTAGATATTCAAAGTTGTGTGATAAGCTATTACTTTCTTTAGTATACTCTGTAGTGCTTTATGAAATAATAGAAAAAAAGTCATTTATTTCCTTGTACAATGTTTATGTTTTTATTATTGGCATCTGGGTACAGAAAAGTGTAGCAAGATTTTCTCTAAACATAATATAGCATGAGATATGCTTCTGGAACACAGTTTAAAATTTAATTGAAGCCTTAGAAAATCTGATAGTTTGTCTGCAGTCTTTTATGTCAGTCTTAGAAATTCATGTTGACTTACATGATTTTAGTTTTATTTAGTGCTGCAGTCTGCAAGTTTAAGCTCAAAAAGATTTTCTGGTCTTGTTTACATAAATTATTTTTAGGAACAAGGAGGCTTGTTGAACGTCATGGCAAATTATCAGTGTTCATTATATGGTTCTTGTAATAATAGGGTAAATTTTTACACATAAATATTTGTTCAGTCTTCTTAGTACACTTTTTTTCAGATGAGTTTTTCCCCCCTAGAATGTTAGGACATCAAGGCATATTTTATGGGAGAGTATGTCAGTGGTTGTCTTTGATATTACTCTTAGAAGATAAGAATTATATTTCAAAGATCTTTAATGATGTTTCATTTCAGATAATCATTTATGAAGGAAATGGAATCCATTTTGAAACCCTTTGTACTTGAAAAGACTATCAACTTTTCAAGATAATTTTTACTCTTAGTCTATATAAGATCTATAAAATGATATTTCCTTTATTCATTAGAGATTTAATGAAGTAATACAGAAAACTAAGATATTATAAATTTCAGTGAGGTATCCTTCTTATTTCTTTTCATTTTTCTAATTGAACCACTATAGATTTTTAAGCCTTCTATTTCTTTGGTTATTTTACTTTTTCTTCTGTTTAATTCTTATAGAACAGATAGCATTCATATTGGTATGAATATTATCTTGTTGGCTATTCATTCTATTTATATAATATCTACTGCAGTGTATTTGATACTTATTAGGTAATTGGAAGAAATTCAAAACCAGTATCATAAGCCTTACTTATTTTTATTTTCAAGTTTATTTATATATTTTTTTCCTTTGAGAGAGACAGATAGTTAGGGAGCCTCAATAGGGTCTATATCTTGGGGGCCAGCAGGTGGCATGGTGGTTAAGGCGTTGGAATTCCCACATGGCCGACCACGGTTCGAGTCCCAGACCTGGCCGCTTGCTTTCTCACTTTCCCTCTCTCTGTCTGTCTTTCTCTGGCAAAACTCATGTGAAATAATAATAATAAATAAACAAAATAATTCTTTAAAAAAAAAATAGGGTCTATACCTTGCCACATCGCAATCCTTTTAGCTCAGTCTCCCAGCCAGCCAGGATCACAGGTGTGCTGCCACACCCAGTGTGTTCAGTTTCATCTAGGATGCAAACTTGGACTTCCCATGTGGCTCTACCCTTGTAGACCACAGCCCATGGTCTGACCAACCCTTATCTTCCCATGTGGCTCCACCCTTGCAGACCACAGCCCATGGTCTGACCAACCCTTATCTATTAATGTACTCTTGGTCTTTTGCAAATTGTTACAAGCCATAGAGTGTGAGTAGGATTTCAGTTGGAGGAACAAGTAGTGTGAGAAAAAAATATGCAAGCAAAAAAGAACAAGGTATGTTTAGAAGAGTGACAAGTAGCTGTGTATTGGTAGATCGTACATGTATGTAAGACATTGCATGTATGTAAGACATTGAGAGTCTTAGTAAATAAACTAAGTGTTTCATGACTTTAAATGCAAGGTTAAGAAATGTGAGCTTTTTACAGTGGTGTCCAAAAGACAATTAAGAATATTTTTACCAGAATGCTGCTTTAGGAAAATTAAATTAGAGGTTGTCATATATAGCAAAATTAAAAGGAGATAAATTAGAAGGCAGATAGGTTACCTAGAGGACTTTTAAATGGTTCATATAAGAGATACTGAGTTTGAACTAAGATGATAGAAGAGAGACTCATAAGAAATAATATTGGAAAGAATTGGCACAATTTGTAACTTTAGAATATTACAAGGAAAGTGAATTTTTATAAATTATAATAGTATTTCAAACAAGAAATACTGTTAAAATTAAATGATTTATTAGAGTCTGGTTCTGAATTTGAATTACGACTCTAGCAGTTAATAGCTGTGTGCCTTTAGTTAATTTTGTTCTCTAAGCTTCAGTAAATTTCATGTTTTAAATGGAGACAATAACTCCTATCTCATAGGATTGTTTCATGGATTAAATGAAATAATATATACAAATTTTTCTTTGCTCAAGTTCTAGAGGATTTTCTCCTCACTTTTTGAATCTCAATATCTTCCTTCAAAAAGTGTGTCTCATGGACCAGTTGAATAAGCTGTATATCAGGTGCATGCTGGTATAGGAGTACAAGATGAGTAACATGTAGTGCCCTCTTGAGTTGTACCATTCCATGGGCAGGTCAGACATGTACACATCATAAAGTCCAGTCTGCCAGCTGTAATAGAGGGATGGAGCAGAGCCCAAGGAAGTGGGTCTTACTACATGATGTGTGTTTGGGGTACAAGTGGGAAAGGAATATCAGGAAAGGCGTCTATTAGGGGTTGGTTCTTGCCCACTTGTTCTTTAAACTTAGTTTGTAATACACAAGGGAGAAAACAATAAAGTAGTCAAGGTTGGCAAGTGATACAGGCATCAAAGTAGATGACTGGCTGCAGCCCAGGGTCTCTATGTTGTGTTGGTGGAAAGGTAGGTAGGAACCAGATCACCAGGGATCTCTGTATGTCATATTAAGAGTCAAGGCCCTATTTTTAGGTAATACTCTGCTACTTTTACTAAGTAATTTTAGGTAGTGTAATTATGTTTATATTTCATGGCCACAGGATTAACAAGAGGGGGCTGACTAATCAGGGATATTAATTAGAAGTCAGTCATGCTAGTCTAACTGGAATGATTGAAAGACTGTATTAAAGTGGTAAGAAATGGAAGATCTGTTTCTAGAGAGGTGAGAATTTGGTATTGATGGAAGGCAGCAACTAGACTGAGCACCTGTCATGTTTATGTGTTCTAGTAAGTACTTTAGCTCAGCCTTTGTGAAGGATAATATAGTGTATGAGGGACAGATATTAAGAGTAACATTTATGTTTTTGGAATAGGTTATGTGGTTTGGAGAAGAAATAATGAATTGGACATAATGTGTCTGAGGGACTAGTAGAAAATGTCCAGTAGTAAGCAGATACAATAAGAGAAATGAAAGATATGGTGTCAATATAGGAGCACAGTAGCGATGTGGGCCGTCAGGCGATAGGTGGTAACTGAGGTCACTATAATCTTTTTTAAAGCTCTATGAAATTTCAAGTTATTTGCTCATAGCTTGTCTTTTCTTCACAGTTCATGAGATTTTTAGGAAGAGGAGTAAAAAGTGTAAATAGAAGAGTAACATGCTTTTTATTAAAAAAAAGAATTGTGTTTTTTATACTTCTAGAATGGGGCTCTTCAAAATAGGGTGTGTATGCTACAGGAATAACTGAAACAGTTCACTGGAGTGATTTAACAAGAAAACATTAGAACCTTATGTTTTTATTTTAATATTATTTTGTTATATACTTTATTATGTACATCTATATTAATAATTTATGAATAAATACCTACATGTTCTAAAATTGCAGATTCAAAAACCAAACAAAGTATATGATTAATTTGGAAGTCACTACTCTATTTAAGTAATTAAATTCTTATAAAAGGATTTATGGAGGTTTCAATACATTTGGTTTTTTTTCCTTGAATATAAAAATTAATACTTGATTTCAAAATATTGCTTTAACATTTGATAACTTGAATTTAAGAATTAAAAGATTTTTGAATAAATGTTCAAATCTTTGTCTCTTTGGAGATATAAGCATTATATATTCTTTCATATTTGCTTTTAGTTATAAACTAAACTCAGTAGCAAAACTGAGGAGCTGAGAAAATGTTGATAGTGAGGAGTACTTAAGATGACTATGTTTCTGGTATTTTTATGTAAATATATTAATAATAAGACTTTTCCCCATTAGCCACCTCGTACATCTCATCCCATAGTGAAGTTTTCCTGTACAGACTGTGAGCCGATGGTTATTGACAAACTGCCTTTTGACAAATACGAGTTGGAACCTTCACCACTGACTCAATTTATCCTGGAAAGGAAATCTCCTCAAACATGTTGGCAGGTGAGCAAATCGACACAGGTGATCTAAAAATTTCAGTAAGATGTTTCTTAAAAATTTAAATTCGATCAGTAGTTTATTTAACATTGCCTTAAAGCTATTGGATATGAAGTTTTAATCACTGCTTATTCACAGGTGTATGTGAGCAATAGTGCAAAATACAGTGAACTTGGTCATCCTTTTGGGTACTTGAAAGCCAGTACAGCACTGAACTGTGTCAACTTATTTGTAATGCCTTACAATTATCCGGTCCTCCTCCCCCTTTTAGGTAAGTCATTTTTGTCATGTTCTCTGTGGCTTGGCATATATAAAAATTCTCCTAAAGAGAAACTGCGACAACATTTCTTTGTAGTTTTTCTTGTTTTCTGGAAATAATGAAAAGGTTTTTAATATTCTAAAACATTAAACCTATTTAGGGAAATTTTTGCAACTTTTTTTTAAAAAACATTTTTCAGTTTGTGGTAAATTAAAAGTCAGTGCCCGAATGAATACCTTCTATTCTATAAACGAATACAGGCATTTTATATACATTTATATATATTTTTAAAGAATTTATTTTATTTTATTTATTATTATAATTACTTTTTAATTGCCTTAGGGCATCTGTGCTCATCAGAGAGAGAGAGAAAGTGAGAAAGCAAGCTGCCAGGTCCAGAACTTGAACTACTATTGGCCATGTAGGAGTCCAGTGCCTTAGCCACCACACCACTTTCTGCCCCCCAGGCATTATATTTTAGGTTACATATTCTAATTTTTCTGCAAGTTACTTTTACATGGTTAGAATTGGTAATGGTCACATTGCAGTTATTCTCCATTTTTTTCCTTTAGGGATTTTGAGTATGTACCCACTTGCCTGGCATGTTTCTTAAGGCACCAAGTTTGGGACTTGAATTACATGGTCGTCCCTGTGGGATCCAACTGCTTAACCACCACACCTTGCCCATAAGACATTTTGTAGCATACTGTTACACAAGATCTGAGTATTTTCTTTCTACATTTTAATTTCTCATTTGGCAAGTTTTATTTTTGTTTAAATAAAGAAATTTGTTCCAAAATAATATAATAAAAGCTTAAAATTAGTTTCTATGAACATTTGGCTATCATTTTTGTGATGAATACTGTTGGAAAAATTTTGTTCTATTCATGAAATTAGATCAGATTTAAAAATTATAGTTGAGGGGCCAGCAGGTGGTGTAGGACTCCCACTTGGCCAACTGCAATTTAAGTCCTGGACTCAGTGGCTTGAAACTCATGCCGGGCATGTGTGCATGCATGCCCAAAATCTGGAGAGGAGAGGGATTGTGGTGTGGCCATCCCCTCTGAGGGAGTGATTTATCTTTTTTTTTTTTTTTTGTCTCTCTGTCTCTTCTGCGAGTGTGCGTGCTCTATAGCAAAAATCTGTTTTAAAAAAAGTCATAGTCAAAATATTGATAGGTATGTTCTATAAAAAATGTGCATACTTTGTTTCTATCCTCAAATCTGCATCTAGATTTAGACAGGGCGTATATTTTCCTTGCTTGTTTTCTAATTTTAATTTTCATTTTTACAGATAACTTTAGACTATAATTGGCATGTTTACATTAAAAATTTTTTGAAATGGGCAACCAGATGGCGTGGTAGTTCTTCAGGTAGTTGGATCCCACATGGACTACTGTATGGTTTGAATCTCAGACCTTGTGGCTTGAAAAACACACCTGACATGTGTGCTCAGAATCCCAAGAGGAGAATGGAGGAGAAAGGATTGGAGTGTGGTCATACCCATGGGGGAATCTTTCCTGTGTTTTCTTTCTCCCTCTCTCTCTTTCTCTCTGGTGAGGACATGTGCCCTATAACATATTTAAGAAATATTTATTCTTTTATTCATGATAGTGTGTGTGCACAAGAATGAGAGAGAGAGAGAGAGAGAGAGAGAGAGAACCTTCCATAGGATCTGATCATGCTATGATCCCTTTCTCTGGTCCTCCAACATGTCAGATGTTGGACACTTGGTTCATACCTGGCATGTTTCAGGCTGACCAGGCTTGGGATTTATACTAATATTACCATGTGAGATTTGGCTTCTGTTGAGGAGCACATTACTACTGTGCCACAGAGCTGCCCACCTTTTTTCTTTTCTTTTTCTTTTCTTTTCTTTTTTTCTTTCTTTTTTTTTTTTTTTTTAAATTGTCAGACTATGTTTTAGCTTACAAAAGCAGAGTTAGGGGTGGGGGTAATTACCCTTCAATATAATGCAGTCATGCTGTAATCTTTTCTCCTTCACTTCTCCATCCTGTAGAAATGTGGGTATGCACACACATGTGCATGGTGTGGATTCCAAACCACTGGGACTGAGATACAAAACCATGATTGATCATGTGGGATCTGGCTCCCTTACCTACTAGGCTATACAGCAGGCTGCCTTTGTGTGTGTGTGTGTGTGTGTTTTTTCCCTTTTAGTTTGTTATAGGGCACATGCACTTTCCAGAGGACAGGGATGAAGGGAGGCATGCAGGAAGTGAGAAATCACCCCCAGAATGGAAGGCCATGCCACGATCCCTTCTCCATTCTCCTTTTGGGATTTTGGGCATCCACAGGCACCCTGTATGATTTTTAAACCACTAGGTCTAAGACTCTGATCATGCAGTTGACCATGCTGAATCCAGCCACTTTAACCTCTGTACCAGTTGCTGGCTCCTCCTTTTTTCTTTTTAAAATGGTATTATGAATGAGAAAATGCCAAAACCAGAAATTATACTGCTTTTAATTTTGTTGAAAACTTATGTCTGATGTTACTGTCTCATGTGTAATAAAGCAGACTTGAAAAAAGAAACTTTTTTGACTTGATTTTTATGTGTGTAAACAATGAATGATAGTTTGTTCACATACATTTTTAGATGACTTATTTAAAGTGCATAAAGCAAAACCAACATTGAAATGGAGACAGTCCTTTGAAAGTTATTTGAAGACAATGCCTCCTTACTATCTCGGGGTAAGAATATAATATAAAATAGAACTTGTTATAATATTTTATATGCTTATAGTTTTTTACAGGACTAAAACTTTTATTTATTACAGTTTTAGATTAAAAGACAGGAAAATTGAGTATATAAATGACCACTGTAGATGTAATAGTAAAGATATAGGTTTCAGTGACTTGCAGAATAATGACCGTGATCATGATCGCATTTATATACTGCTTGCTCTAGGCCAGATACTGTCCTGAGCCCTTGATGTACAATAATATCATTCAGCTCATACAGTCACCCTGTGAAATGGTTATTGTTTCCGTTTCACAGATGAGGAAACTAGGGCATTAAAAGATGAAGTTATTTTTCCATAGTTAATATAGTAGGTAAGGGGGACTAGAATTCATTCTGGCTTTAGAAGGAGTCTGGTTTCTGACCTTGATTGTTACCTTTTTAAATTGTAGTTTATGATTGTTCCTCTTGAAGGGTACAAAATGGGTTTATTGTATTATTTTTCAAATCTCTAGAAATCCCTTTAAGGTGAGTAAGTATATATCCTTGAATAGAATCATATACTTTTAGAAACTTGATTACTTTAAAACCAGTGCATCATACTAGTTAAGACCAATACCACTGTCGAATACATTAATTTGTTTAGTTTGTGAAAATTAACTTCTTAACAAAAAACCTACATTAAAACCACTTTTAAACATTACTTCTGCTTGTCATGTAGGAATACTATAGCATTGGGCTGTAACTGATCTTTCTAAATGGTCCCTAATATAATTTGAAGATTAATTTCTTGAGCTTTGAAAATCAGTCTTGCACACAGTGCCTGCTAAGTAAAAGGTAAAAAGGAAGAAGCACTTTGAACAGGGACTGCTACATATATTGACTCATTTATGTTTCATAGCAACCTTGAGGACTTAGCCAAAGCTACATGGATATTAAATGTCAGAACTGGGATTTGATTCCATTTTGAAGCAGTGCTTACTTTTGATATCAACTGCTATCATCTTTTTTTCTGTCTGTATCCAATTTACATATGCTAGACACTCCTGTAAGTGATTTTTTTTTATTGTACTAAACAATTCTTAACTAGTCTCCTCTTACAATTTGTTTTTTTTATTATATCACATCCATGGTAAATATTATACTGTGTTTTCCTCCTGCTTATGTTTTCTTCAAAGCTTCCCTTTTTTTCAGATTAGCTAATGGTAATAATAGTAAAGATTAATATGTGTATGGAGTGCTTATTCTGTGCTGTATGCTTTTTTTTTCCTTAAGAGAGATTTTTTTTGCTATAGGGTGTGTACATTTGCCAAAGAGACAGCGAGAATTCACCCCCTTCCCCCTTGGTTGGGGAATGGCCATGTCATAGTCCTTTCTCCTCCACTCTCCCCTTAGGATTTGGGCACACATGCACATGTACCTGGTGTGAGTTTTAAGTCAGTGGGTCTGGGACTCAGTTGACTAGGTGGGAGTCCAGTGATGTAATCATTACACCATCTGCTAGTCTCATGTGCTGGATGCTTTTATAAGTGCTTTACATGTGTTTAATCCTATTACAACCCTCTGAGGGTAGTAGTATTATTCCCATTTCAAATGAAAATTAAAGGCACAGAGAAGTCCTATATCTTGACACAGTGTTACCTAGCTAATGAGTAGTTGAGCTACAAACTCAGCCAGTTACCCAAGGTGGAAATATTGTATTTTTCTTGAGTACTTTGAACTTACTGAGTTTTATCAGAGATAACTCTACAGTGTGTTTTCTGGCCATTAACTCCCAATAGTGCAAATGAGTCCAATACTTCACCCTACTTTTCCTGAAGATTGTTGTTATGGCCACTAGTCCTTTTTAACTATTTCAAGCTGCCTTCCATGATACTTATAATATTTACTAAAATGCAAATATGATTGTACCAGTTCTTTATTGAGTGCAAGAAGAGGAATTTTCTTAGAGAAATATTTAAAACAAACTTTATACATGGGCCTATACATTTTTAACAAGCTTAAATTTGAATGATGTGTCCTTTTCTTCCTGTAGCCTTTGAAGAAAGCTGTTAGAATGATGGGTGCACCTAACCTAATAGCAGATAGTATGGAATATGGACTTAGTTACAGTGTAATTTCATACCTCAAGAAATTGAGCCAGCAGGTAAGGTCAAGAAATAGAGTGAGCTATTAAGTATTTTGGATGATTTTGGCTAAGATGGTTAACAGCCTAGAAGCTAGTTATTGGTTCTAATGGAATTCTATTTTACTTAATACATTTTGAAGCCCTATAGATCATATATTAGCATAATTCTATCTCAACTGGTGTAATTTTTTGAAATGTTAATTTTCAAATTTTATAATTCCTAATTTATGAAAATGGCTTCATTGGTGTGAGATTTCCTATGTGTGAACATTATTCATTTGTCTTTTAAGATTTTTTATTTTTCTGGAGAGGATTTTTTTGCTATAGGGCGTGCGTCCTCATCAGAGAGACAGAGAGATAGAAAGCGAGAAATCACCCCCCAGGGGGATGGCCAAGCTGCAATCCCTTCTACTCCATTCTCCTTTTGGGATCTTGGGCACGCACGCACACATGCCTGGCGTGAGTTGTTTAAGCCGCCGGATCTGGGATGCGAACCATGGTTGACTACAGTGGAGTCCAGCAATATAGCCATTATGCTAACTGCCATTCTTGTTATACATCACAGTAATAGATACTATGATGGCCAAGTAGCACAGAGTTTAATTGACTACCAAATTATTAATGTCCTACTAAGAGACTAAGAAACACATTGTTGTTACAGGACTTCTGACATTTCTACCATAACTCCTTGCAGTTTGGAAGGAGTCAAAATATTGCTGTTTACTTACCAGTAAAAAACTGCATCACTGTTTGCCATAGCTGTGAACATTTAGTTATGTGCTAATAGCAGTGTTTTTAAGTAAACATTGCTGAGAATTTTTTTTTCTAATTTTCTATCTCTTTGAATTGGGAATATATATTAAGGGTTCATTTCATTCAGGTTTTCTTTATGGCTTAAGTGTAGTGGGCGTTAATAGATAAAATAACAAATCGAAGTTGTGTTTGTCCTGCTCTAAAAGTATAGAGTTGTAATTTGGAAGACATTATTGTTTAAACTATGTTTAATTTACCCAGTACATGACGTAAACTGTGCTACTTGACTTTATCATATTCGTATATACTTTAAAAAATATACATGATTTATAAAAATCCATAAGTATTTATTTTTATTTTTAAAATTCATGATAGAGCATATGGGTTTGCACATATGAGTGAGAGAGATATACACTTTCTACATGGTCTGGTCACATTGTAGTCTCCTCCCTTGAGGTTTCTAGTCCTATGCTCCATTGCTTTTGGGCACTCACTTGAATGCTTTATGTGTTTTAGGCTGACTGGGCCAGGAATTTTTTTTAACTATTTAATTTTATTTGTTATTATAGTTATTTTTAATTTGACCAGAGAGAGAAAGGGAAAGTGAGAAAGCAAGCCATCAGGTCTGGGACTTCAACTGTAGTCAGCCACGTAGAAGTCCATCCAGTACCTTAAACGTCATGCCACCCGCTGGCCCTTGGGCCAGGAATTTTAACCATAAAAATGTACCAATCAGTCTTGTTTACCAATTTAATACTTAAGATAACTCTTGTTTAATATTTATTTTAGGCCAAAATAGAATCTGATCGAGTCATTGGATCTGTAGGTAAAAAAGTAGTACAGGAAACCGGAATTAAAGTCCGAAGCCGATCACATGGTTTATCAATGGCATACAGGAAGGATTTTCAGCAGCTGCTCCAGGGAATTTCAGAAGATGTTCCTCATAGACTGCTAGACCTTAATATGAAGGAATATACTGGTTTCCAAGTTGCTTTGTTGAATAAGGTAATAGTCATGTGAATTTAGTACTATTTTAGTTATGTTCTGTTTTGTTAAATAAATCAAATTTTCTGTTAGCTGACATTTAGTTTGTTTGGACTTTAAAAATACTTAATATCTCTGCAGAATAATGGTCATTTAATTGTCACTGGATCTTAAAATTGTAGAAACAAAGCATTGTACACGGTATGTGACTGAATGACTGGATTGAGGAATAAACTAACCCACTCATTTTTTATTTCATTTTTATTATTTTTAATTGCAAGAAAGTATATGTGTTCTCTAGAGAGAGGGAAGTGGGGGAGAGAGAGAAAGCAGCCTCCCGTAGGGCATGGTCATTCAGCAGTGACTTTTTCTTGTTTTCTTCATCCCATGAGAATCCAGGGCATATGCACACATTTGCCAGGCATGTTTTTTAAAGCCACTGAGGCTGGGATTTAGAACCATGGTTGACTATATGGGATATGTCTTCCTATGTATAGTGCTTTACTACAGTGCTATGGGGCTGACTGTCCAAAATGTATTTTAAATGAGAAAACAGAGGCTTAGAGATTGCCTAAAGTTACATAGCTGGTGGTAGAATTGGTACTTATATTGATGACCTTAGGCCCACAGCATGATCCCAAAATAGGCTTTATGAATACTCACTGTTAAAAATATCTTCATTACTGCACCCTTTTTACAGAAATAGGTAAGCTGATTTTAAAATTTGTATGGAAACCTAAAAATCCTACATTAGGTAAAACAATTTTGGAGAAGAATAAATTTGAAGGATTTATACTATCTGAGTTTAAAACTTAATGTTAAACTAAGTGATAAACACAATGTGGTATGGGCATAAGGATAAATATATAGATGAGTGCATCAGAATAGAGTCTAGAGATAGACCTTCATTCATACTGTAAATTTTTAAGAAAGGTGCTAAAATAATTTAGTGGGTGAGAAGACAGTTTTTTAAACAAATGGTGTGGAAACAATTGGATATCCATATATAAAGTAATGAACTTGACCCTACCCTCCCAATACTTGAAGTGATCTTTGTCTTAAATGTAAGAACTAAAACTATAAACAGAAAAAAATATAGTAGAAAAATCTTATGATGTTGGGTTAGTGAAGATTTCTGAATTACAAAAATGTTGATAAATAGAACTTTGTTAAATAAAAATTTTCTTCTTCAATAGAAACTGTCAAAAAATGAACAGTTAAACAATAGTTTGGGAAAAAAGCATATGTCAGATAAAGGACTTATATCAAAAAATACAAAGAACCCATATAACTTAAGTAATAAAAAGATAATTACTCTAATAAAAGCTGGCAAAATATTTGATCAGACACTTCCTAGAAGATATTCAAATGCAAATAGGCATATAAAAAAAGTTCAACCTTAGTAGTCATTAGGGAAATGCAAATTAAAACCATAATGAGATACCAACCACTTCATACATAGCTGGTAAATGACGAAAACTTACAAGTGTATTTTTAATGGAGCAAGTGGAACTCTCAGACATTGCTGATGGTAAATAGTTTGCAGGTTTTAAAAACATTTAACATGTATTTGCTTTATAACTATATAACCAAGAAATGAAAATGTGTATTCCACAAAGAGGCTTTGTATGCAAATGTCCATTGTAGAGTCATTATAATAGCTAAACAATCCAGGTATCCATCAAATGGTGAATACATAAAAAGATATGATAGTGACCAGCAGATGGCATGATGGTTATGTTGCTGGACTCCCACATGGCTGACCACAGTTCAAGTCTCAGACCTGGTGGCTTGAAACTTACACCGGGCACGTGCCCAAGATTCTGAGAGGAAAATGGAGAAGAAGGGATCATGGCATGGCCATCCTCTGGGAGTGGGGTGAGGGGGTGATTTCCCACTTGCCCTCTAACTGTCTCTGTCTCTCTCATGTGTGAGCATACACACCCTAAGGCAAAAACCTTTAAAAAAAAAGATATGGTAGTTCTATATAATGGAATACTAGTCTAGAATAAAAAGGAACAGATCACTATACATTAACACCAATGGATGAATCTCAAACATCACGCTAAGTGAAAGAAGCTAGATATAAAAAGTTAGACACTCTGAAATTCAGTTTATAAAATGGAATGTGGAAACTCAGAAGAAGGCAGATCAGTGGTTGCTTGGGATAAGAATAAGGATTGGCTAAGTGGATACAGGAAACTTCTGGAATGGTGATGGAAGTATTCTAAAACTGGATTGTGGTGATGATTTTATAGATACAAATTTACTAATATTTATCAAATTGTATACTTAAAATTGATTTTATGGTATATAAATTGCATATTAGCTAGGTTTTGCCGTAGGGTTCATACATTTGTTGGAAAGACTGAGAGGGAAAGTGTGAAATCATCCCATGGCCATGCTGCAATCCCTCCTCCATTGTCCTGGGATTTTGGGCACAAATGCACATAATGTGAGTTTCAAGCCACGAGACCCAGGACTTGAACTGTGGTTGGCCATATGGGTGTCTGGCACCTCAACTACTATGCCACCTGCTTGACCACAAAAGCTATTAATTAGAAACCTTCATTCAGGCTTTAAAATTTGGAAATGAGTTTTTACTTCTATGAATTTACTTCTCTTATGCAGAATATATGACAAAATATTTAGAGTTAGATAAAAATTTGAGATTACTTGGTGGAGCTTCACTACCAGATTTTTAATTTTTGTCCCAAAGGAGTACGTTAAGGTTGTATCATATGTATGTATTTTTTGAAAGCTAAGTGTACTTTTTGTTTCCTTACCTTTGCTGCAGTTTAGAGATTTTAGTCACCCCTAATTCTGTGTTTGAAAATAAATTTTGTCCTTGAATATTTTTCAATAGGATTTGAAGCCACAAACATTTAGAAATGCTTATGACATACCCAGACGGAATCTTTTGGATCACTTAACAAGAATGAGATCTAATCTTTTGAAGAGCACTCGCAGATTTCTTAAAGGACAGGATGAAGGTTAGATCATAGTTTCAGTATTGGTATTTTTTAGAAATCATCTTTATAGTCTGAGAAAGCGTAACATGATGTAAATTTAAAAGAATCACTCTAATGATCTTATGGCCTCATTGTAAATTCAGACAATTTAAGTAATCTCTGATTCTGTCCTTTCTTTCTACCATCATTGTTGTCCTAAATCCTATTCCACAGAGGTAACTTTTGTGAACAGTTTAGTTTCCTTTTTAGCTTTCCTCGTTGTCATTTTCTTGTGATACATTGGTATCTGGTGACTTAACTCTGGATGGCTAATACATGGCATATGCTGATATTTTCTGTAACTATCCATGGACCACAAATGAATTAGATGAGAACTTAACTCTTGCCATCTCTCGTTTAAGCATTCTAACTATTTCTTTAAGTAAAGGGTTAACAATGTTACTTCTCTTTTCTACTTTACTATATTCATCTTGTTTCTAAAAATTGTATAATTTTGCTTATCTGGAAGAGAGTAGAAAAAATTACATGGTAAGATTATCTACATTGTTTATCCTATAAGGATAAATTAACCACACATTTTTGTTCTGTCTAGAAATGAAATCAACATTTAAAATTTTATTTTACAAATCTCAAAGACTTGTCATAATATTTACAATTGTACCAAAGGAATTTGGAATATGTGGTAATGGAAGAGTGTATAGACTAACACTAGATAGCGCTAATTTGTATATAAGAAGTCATTTGATAACTAGATGGAGTATAGTTTTAGTGAGGTTAACTTTTGTTGTTCTATATTCTGTTTGAAAAGATCAAGTGCACAGTGTCCCTATAGCACAAATGGGGAATTACCAAGAATACCTCAAGCAAGTACCTTCTCCACTTAGAGAACTTGATCCTGATCAGCCGCGAAGGTTGCATACATTTGGCAACCCTTTCAAGCTGGATAAGAAGGTAAGTTTGAGATTTTCTATTACAAAATTTGTCTGTGAGAATTTAAAAGTTTCAACTAAAATATGCTGAAATCTTTTTATTGTACAGTAAAACAGTGTTAACGTAGTTTGAATATATTGGGTTGTTGGAAAAGTCTTTTTCTATGCAAAAATGTGTCATGACTTTTGTGACAAGCCAGTAGTTATTTTAATGAGAATTGGGATTAATTATGCCATTTAATAACTGTATATAAATCCAAGAAAATTATATTCTTTTTTTTGTTGTTATAGGGTATGATGATAGATGAAGCAGATGAATTTGTTGCTGGACCTCAAAATAAACACAAACGACCTGGAGAACCAAATATGCAAGGGATCCCTAAAAGACGTAGATGTATGTCTCCACTCTTAAGAGGCAGACAGCAGAATCCTGTTGTTAACAATCATATTGGAGGAAAAGGACCACCCACACCTATGAGTCAAGCACAGCCAGATCTTATTAAGCCCCTTCCTCTTCATAAAAGTAAGGATTTTTGTTCTTGTTGTTTTAACATTATTTGCTGCTCTTTTGTTCTTCAAAGAGATTTTTATCATAAATTATAGAAAAAGAATGCTCATTGGGCTAGCAGGTGGCATGGTGGTTAAAGGCACTGGATTCCCACATGGCCGACTGTGGTTTGAGTCCTGGACCTGGAGGCTTGCTTTCTACCTTTCCCTTTCTCTCTATCTCTTTCTGATCAAATTTTAAAATATAATAATAACAAATGGAATTAAATGATTCTTTAAAAAGAAAAGAAAAGAAAAAGAATGCTCATTAAAGTCCAGTGACTGTTGGGATCTGCCAGTGGCATAATGGTTATGTTGCTGTACTCCCACGTATTCGACCACAGTTTGAGTCCCATACCAGGTGCATGTGCGCACACACCCAAAATCCTAAGAGGAGAAAGGATTGTGGTGTAGCCATCCCCCCTTGGGGGCGATTTCTTGCTTTTTGTCTCTCTGTTTCTCTCTGTCTGGCGAGCGCACGTGCCCTATAGCAAAAATCTTTCGAAAAAAAAAACCAAAAAGGCTAGTGAGTGTTAAAAAAAGGTATTTGTTTATTCTAAATTGGCATGTGATCATTTTTGTATGCCTTTTAAGTGAATTAATGTTGAACATTTCATATATTTTTGATGCTTTATTTATTATGCTCTAAAATATCATTTGCAAATCTTAACTATTTCATAATAATAGTTTTAAAAGAGGCATAATCAATACCTACAGAAAGATCTTTTTTTTTTTTTTTTTAGTTTATTATAGTGCATGTGCACTTGCCTGAAACAGAGAAAATAAGAAATCACTCCCCAAAGGGGGTCATGCTACAATTCCTTCTCCTCCCCCTTGGAATTTGAAGCATGTATGCACATGTGCCCATAGTGCTTTTCAAGCTACCAGGTCTGGTACATGAACCTTGCAGTTGCCATGTGAGATCCAGCTGCCTTAACCACCTTGCTATCTGACTGGCCATGAGAGATTTTTTTTTTTAATTTCACCTTAATTCAACAACTAGTTATTAAAAACACACAGTATTTAGACCATGCTAGACATTGAGGTCTAACATACTGAGGTCTAACCGGAACAATATAATAGTAATCTCTGTTCTCATTTATTATTTTTAATTTAATTTTGTTTTTGTTATGGATGTATGTGTTATCTAGAGAGAAGGTAAGAAATAACTCCCCAGGGAGATGGCCACACCATATGGGATTTGGGGCATGTGTGCACATAGCACACTGGTATGTGCTTTTCAAGCTACCATGTCTGGGATTCAAACTACTCAGTTGGCTATGAGGAATCAAGCCACCTAAACCTCTATGCCACTTGACTGATCTCTCTGCCCAAATTTATAATGATCAAGGAAAAAAGTCATTGAACAAATGATTAAAAGTATGAAGAATATTACAAAAGAGATGTCAGGTGTATTGTAGAACCATTTGTCAAGAAGATTTAACCTAGCCTGTGAGGTCAAAGCACTTTACTAGGAAGATTATGTTTAATCTGACACTTGAAAGATGAATGGGAATCAGTGAAATAAAGGCATGCATTTGCCTTTGCTAGAGCAGTAGTTGAAAAAAGAGGGATAGAGTAAAGGACAGAGCATGTAGGGAACTAAGAATTGTAGGAGAGCAAGGGTGTTGAGCACAATATAAAGTGAAACCTAGAAGCCAGATCACGAAGGACCTTGGAAGCTATTTTAAAGATTATCAAATTTATTATGAAAGGTTTTAAAGAACCTGTGACTTGATATGGTTAGCATTTCATAAAGACCAGGTTGAATACTATATGGAATATTATCAGAGAGGAATAAGAAAAAATGTATGGAAACCTTAATGAATTCATGGATGTATTATAGGTATAATGATCTTAACTGGAGAGAAACAAAATGTTATATGGAATTACATAATACTGCCTCTGATGTAGTCTTGACCAAATAAATACATACATATATGTGATCAAGACTCAGAATTAACTACCGATTTATAGAAAATATAAAGGACAGAAAAATACGCTATAACAAAATGAGATATAATTAGCAAAATCGAGATCAAAAGAAACTACAGGACAACAAATCTATTGTGGGCTCCACCCACTCTCTATCAGGGGGAAAAAAAAGGCTTAGTAAGAAAGACAGAGAATTTTATAGATTCAAAAGTAGTTAAGAGAGGAACTCAAGTTGGAATAGGCAAGTCCGGTCTCAAAATGAAGGTAAAACCGCCGCCTGGTCGCCCCAAGCCTGACTCTGGGCGTTGCCACCCCTCCCAGGGGAGGAGGGTCATGATCCAAAGGAATTGGAGCAGTTGAGAAAACTGTTCATTGGTGGCCTGAGCTTTGAAACTACAGATGATAGTTTAAGAGAACATTTTGAGAAATGGGGCACACTCACAGATTGTGTGGTAATGAGAGACCCCCAAAAAAAGCGTTCCCAGGGTGGAAGAGGTGGATGCACAGTGTGTGCTCGCCCACACAAAGTTGATGGATGTGTAGTGGAACCAAAGAGAGCTGTTTCTAGAGATGATTCTGTAAAGCCTGGTGTCCATCTGACAGTGAAGAAAATTTTTGTTGGTGGTATTAAAGAAGATACAGAAGAATATAATTTGGGAGGCTACTTTGAAAAGTTTGGCAAGATTGAAATCATAGAAGTTATGGAAGATCGACAGAGTGGGAAAAAGAGAGGATTTGCTTTTGTAAATTTTGATGATCGTGATACAGTTGAAAATTGTTGTTCAGAAATACCACACTATTAATGGGCGTAATTGTGAAGTGAAAAAGGCCGTCAACTTGCTATTGAAAGTAGTTAGATTATTTAAGAAATTGTGTGATCAATACAATGTGGGTGGGAAAGGAATGGAAGACAATTATAGACACCGGAGATAGTGTGAGAAGAGGGTGGGGTGGGAAAGGACAGAGGGTCAGAAGTAGGAGGTAAAAAAAAATATTCTAGAAACTAGAAATGGAAAATTTGTGATGATAATATGATGATTAAGCCACTATGCAGTATATTCTGTATGGGAAATCGCATTTTGTATGCTGTGACGATGCTTAGGGAAAGGATGTAAATTAAGTTAAAAAAAGTTTCAGAAAAAAAAATACCTATTTGATGACTGCAGTAAGATATATATGATATATAGTCCCTGCTAGGTGCTACTTCATAGGATGTTCATTCTACTCATAGAAGCTTATGCCTAAAGTGGACTTGTGTTCATAGAAATGTATATATCAGCTGTGCTTGCTATGAAAATATTTAGATTAATTAAGATCTTTAGTGACTCAATAAAATGTGAGGGAAAAACAGTATAGAAAGCAAACATAGATACCAGAGACAGTGTGGGAGGAGAGTGGGAGATGGCAGAGGGTAAGAGATAGGGAATCAACGATGAGGGGAAAAAAAGCAAAACAGATAGGAAACAAGAAGTGGAAAATTATTTGTTGGTGATAACATATATGTTGATGTGCTTGATTGAGCCAATATACAGTGCACTCTGGATGGAAAATCTCATTTTGTATGTTGTAATGATACACAGTGAATGAATGTAAATAAATAAATAAAAAATACCAGGGACCAGCAGTTGGCGTAATGGCTATGTCGCTGGACTCCCACATGGTCGACCGTGGTTCGTGTCCTGGACCCGGTGGCTTAAAACTCAAGCCGGGTGCGTGTGCGTGCGTGCCCAAGATCCCGAGAGGAGAATGGAGGAGAAGGGATTGCGG
>NW_006159479.1:2449115-2476295 GCF_000334495.1 Tupaia belangeri chinensis | reverse complement strand
CGCCCACCCCGAGAAAAAAAACCTCTAAAAAAAAAAAAAAAAAAAGACACAAACAAACACACACAAATACCAGAAGAAAAAAAAAAAGGCCTTTTCTAAAAAAGAGATGCAGTCTGCTAGATCTCAAAGAGGTTGTGGAGGAAACTTTGGAGGTGGTGGAGGTAATTTTGGTCATGGTGGAAACTTTGGTGGAAGAGACGGCTATGGTGGTGGAGGTGGTGGCAGCAGAGGTAGTTATGGAGGAGCTGATGGTGGATGTAATGGATTTGGAGGTGATGGTGTCAACTATGGTGGTGGTGGTCCTGGTTATAGTAGTAGAGGTGGCTACGGTGGTGGTGGACCAGGATATGGAAACCAAGGCGATGGATGTGGTGGTGGTGGTGGAGGATATGATGGTTACAATGGAGGAGGAAGTTTTGGTGGTGGTAACTATGGTGGCGGTGGAAACTATAATTTTGGAAATTATAGTGGACAACAGCAATCAAATTATGAACCCATGAAAGGAGGCAGTTTTGGTGAAAGAAACTCGGGCAGTCCTTGTGGTGGTTTTGGATCTGGTGGTGGAAGTGGTGGATATGGTATTAAGGAGGTTCTAAAAACAGCAGAAAAGGGCTACAGTTCTTAGCAGGAGAAAAAGCGAGGAGTTGTCAGGAAAGCTGCAGGTTACTTTGAGACAGTCGTCCCAAATGCATTAGAAGGGACTGTAAAAATCTGCCACAGGAAGAACGATGATCCGTAGTCAGAAAAGTTACTGCAGCTTAAACAGGAAACCCTTCTTGTTCAGGACTGTCATGGCCACAGTTTGCAAAAAGTGCAGCTATTGATTAATGCAATGTAGTGTCAATTAGATGTATATTCCTGAGGTCTTCTATCTGTTGTAGCTTTGTCTTTTTCTTTTTCTTTTCATTACATCAGGCATATTGCCCTGTAAATTGTGGCAGTGGTACCAGGAATAAAAAATTAAGGAATTTTTAACTTTTCAATTCTTGTGTAGTTCAGTTTTTCTACATTTTAGTACAGAAACTAACAAAATGCAATTTTGACGGTGTTTCCTTGAGTTAACAAGTAAAGAAGATCATTGTTAATTACTATTTTGTATGAATTTTGCTAAAGTTAACTGTAAAGAAACACCTGCTGACTTGCAGTTTAAGGGGAATCTATTCTTCCCATTTCCAAACCATGATATGAATGGGTGTTGATATGTGGAGACAATAGATATTTGTATGCTTGCAATGTGTATTTTAGATACATAGGATTGGGTATTTAAATTAGCATATTTGTGAATCTAATAGCATTAAAAATACCTTCAAATGAAAAGTCTCAAAATTCCTATTTAGTTTTTGTGCATTTTCTTTCAACATATAACCATATGATTTTAGTATATTAGATTTGCTGAATTCTGGCTGTGTTTAGAACATCTTCATTCTATATTTACCTTGGTCACATTTGAACTGCTCTGCCATAGTTGTTGGGTGTAAAGAATGTCTACTGCTCCCTTATTTAAGTTCTGAAAAGGGATAGTGGATGTTTTCCTTCTCCTATCTTAAAAACCATTCATTAAAACTTGGAACACACAGGGCCGCGCCACTAACCCTGCATATCTAAGCAAACTAGTGAGTACCTTTTTCCCCCTTAAAGCAGAAGAGGCCCTTAAATCTTTTTATTTTCCTTGATTTAATTTTTTTTTTTTCCCAAGTCAAGCTCTTAGAGCAAGAGAATGAAAATCATGCATTATTGAACCCTTAACTGGCTGGCATGCTTTCCTGTTTGTACCCTATACAATTTAACTGAATGAAACCAAGGATAGTTTAGGTATAGTCATCTAAAATAATGTACTGCAGCAGAAATGTAGCACAATTGCTTAGTACAAGTTTCTCACTTCCCAAAGACCTGAATCAAATTTGGGTAGTCTTAAGGTCTTTATTAATCTTAATTTCCCAAAGAACACACTGTTAATACCTTGTATATATATATATCAAACCTAAATCGTGTTGGTGTGAGTTATCAATTTGTCAGGAAGATCATGGTTGACAAGAGTTATAGACGATAAGGTCATACTTACATAAATCAATTGTCTACCGTTTGCGCCAGCTAGTGCTTACTATTTCATTTGAACCCTAAGTATGTGCCCTACTCTTAACCTTTGGCAGTTGAACGTTGAATTCAAGATTCTTATTTTTGTTTTAAGGAGTGCTAAGCAAAACAAGCAATGAAAAGAGGGAATGGGGTGTGCTAGTGTTTCAATATGCTCTGTTGTTGCTCTTACTCTGTGCCTCTGTGCATTATTATTTGGATGCATGCAATGCCAGCATGGAAATCGGTTTTCCCAGATAACTACAGTTTTCCAGAAAACACTCAAACCAATAAATGTGACAGAAAACATTCCATTCATTTGTTAATGGGCATATGTGAATAAGCAGTGTAGAAAATAGGCTAATATTAGAAAATGGTTCAAATCCTTAACTTCAAGTGTGGTTATATAACTGGACACTGTCAATGTTCATAACTTAAACATGGGTACCTCGTCAAAATAATACTTAGGAAAACATTTTATTAAAATCGAACTAAATTGTTAAAAAAAAAGTAGTTAAGAGACAAGTAGACCATTTGCAACTGGATTACTGGACCCAGAATCAAACTTACCAGAACAGAATACATATCAGATCATTGGATAATAAGGATGCTGACTATTTGATGTTATGAAATAATTATTGTGCATGCACAGGGACCAAGTAGGAAACTTGAGAGAAATTATGGGACCTGGCAGTGAGGTCATGAGAAGAATAAATATTCATGTAACGCTTAGCTCTATCAGCAAAAGACTTGGTGACTAATTGGATGTTGGGCTCAAGGCAAGGGAGAAATCAGGCTTTTCTATTGAGAGACACTGAGTGGGGAGGAAGAAGAAATACATGAGTTTAGAGGTACATATTAAATAGTCAAGTGGAGGTCTTAAGTTAGAAGATGAATATTTGAGTTTGGGAACTTGAGAGAAAAAACTGGGCTCGATGGGTGGGTATGAGAGGCAGTTTGCTGTCTGTTAGAGTGCATACAGTCTTACCAAGGAAAAGGAAAGGAAGTAAAAAAGAAAAAAAGCTCAGGGAGAACCTTGCAAAATTAAGAGAAGGAAGAACAGAAGAGGAGATGGAGATAGAAGATCCAAGAGAGGAAGAAATAGCATGGAAGCTAAAAGGAAGAGAATTGAGTGGTGATCTCAAATACTTCAAGGACAAAGCAATAGGATTAGAAAAGTTCTGTTGTTTTTGGCTATTTAACAAAATTTTTGTGGAGTAAAGAAAGCAGAAGCCTAAAAAGTGGGGTAAGGGAAGAATAAGAGGTGAGAAAAGGCAATGAATATATAAATCCAATTTAAAAAGGTTTGCTGCAAAAGAATGTGGGGAGGGACCAGCAGTTGGCGTAATGGCTATGTCACTACACTCCCATGTAGTCAATAACGGTTCAAGTCCCAGACCCGGTGGGTGGCTTTAAACTCATGCTGGGTGCGTGTGCGTGCATCCCCAAGATCCTGAGAGGACAATGGAGGAGAAGGGTTTGTGGCATGACCATCCCCCCTGGGGGGTGATTTCTCGCTTTCTGTCTCTGTCTTTCTGGTGAGCGCACATGCCCTGTAGCAAAAACTTCTCCCAAAAAAAAGAGAATGTGGGGAAAGATAGTGGTAGTTAGAAGAATTCATGAGGTTGAAGATGACTATTATAGTTTGTTTTTAAGGTCAAAGACATTTGAGTGTGTTTAAATATTAGTGTGGTAGAACTTGTAGAAGGAGAGATTGAAAATGATGATGATAGACTGCTGCTTCTGTTGAGCAGAATAGGTGTTGGGCACAAGTTTAGGGGGAAGTACAGGAAGTTTGCTCCTCCTGGCTTTACTTTATTTTCCTCTGTGAAGTAGGTAACATATACTACTGCTCAGAGGGTAGATTGGCAGAATCAAATTTGAAGAGAGTTGGGGGGGTGGGGTTTAAATAATGTTCATGGGAGAAAGAGAGATTGTTATAAGATTTGCTAGTCGACTGCCGTTCGCGTGCTGGACCTGGTGGCTTAAAACTCACACTGGACACGTGTGCCTGTGTGCCCAAGATCCCAAGAGGAGAATGGAGAAGAAGGGATTGCTGCGTGGCTATCCCCCCTGGGGGATGATTTCTCGTTTTCTGTCTGTCTCTGTAGAGTGCACACGCCCTATAGCAAAAACTTCTTCCAAAAAAAAAAAAAAAAGTAGCAGTAGGGACCAGCAGATGGCATAATGATTAGGTCGCTGGATTCCCATGTAGTTGACTGTGATTCAAGTCCAGACCTGGCAGCTTAAATTCGCGCCGGGTGCATGTGTGTGCCCAAGATCCCAAAGGAGAATGGAGGAGAGGGGATTGTGGTATGGCCCTCCCCCCGGGGGGTGGTTTCTCGTTTTCTGCCTCTCTGTCTTTCTGGCAAGCACACGCACCCTATAGCAAAAATCTGTCTTTAAAAACTTTTAAAAAAAATAAAGAGTAGTAGCAAAATAATTAATTATAATTAATTACTTCAAAGATAATGCTGCTTGATCCCTGAATTCATATTGGATGGGGCGGGCAGGTTCTTTTGACAGGTGATGTGCTTAGACATTGAAGTTAGCACAGCACTTCTCATACTTTAATATTTATGTGTATCACATGGGAATCTAGTTAAAACTAGATTCTCATTTATTTGGTCTGGGCTAGGAATCAAGATGAGGATTTCTAGCACACTCTGGTGCTAATGCTGCTTGTCTATAGACACGTACAGTAATAAGGCCCTAGAGTAGAACTCAAGGGGACTTAAAGAGGGAAGGAAGGCTGTGAACCAGATGTCAGAGCCATCAGTGACTATAGGTTTGTGCTCTGGAGTTAGTTTTCTCTCTCTCTCTCTCATGTGTGTGTGTGTGTGTGTGTGTGTGTGTGTGTGTGTGTATAAAATTGTACATGTATAATACTTATAATGATAAGGCGACCCATCTGTGGTAGTTCAGGTGATGTGGCTCCACCATGTGATGCTAGAGCCATATGAGAGGCCATGGATTGGATCTTGGGTTGATCTGAACACACTGGATGTGCCAGAAGTCCTGGCTGACTGGAAGGCTGGGAGAGGGATTTCAGCATGATGAGGTCCTGCCAAGTTAAAGCATAAGTTGTAAAGGAAAAAAAAAAAATTAAGAGTTTGCAAAACCATGAAATAGGATTTAGGAGGGAGTCAGGAATTTGAGAGAATTGTGGGGATGTATAGAGTGGAGTGTGGATAAAAGGATTTTACATTTTGGATGATGAGGCCAGTAGAGATAAATTCAGCTAGTGTCCTGCAAGTTGGTGAGCAATGAGATAACTTGGAATGCAGCTATTTCTGAGGGAAGCAAGTCTCATAATCTGGTTTATATGGCAAACTTGTAAGTTTTCAGGTCTGGTGATATAATCAGCTGAAATAGGCATCAGGTTGCTCTGCATTGCCCAGTTAATGAGAACTACGTGGATGGTTTTAAGAGAAAGATGAACCATGAAACATGACTTGTTTGGTGGTATGTTCCCTGTAGGATTTGAATAGTATAAACTACCTATTGTTTATTTTCCCTCTAAATGATAATAGATGAGTGTATAGGCAGAGATAGGTTGGTATGGACTAGGACTCTCTAAGATAAAGATGACCATGATATATTTCACGAACATATTGAAACCTAACCTACTTGTTCAATAAAATTGAATAAAGCAGAAATCTAAAAACTGGTTGAAATTGGCCTACTCCTCCCACCCACCCCCACCCGGGGCAGAAATTGTACATATTTTGTAAATATTCGGAGTGTTTCTCATTGAAATCCACATTTTTTTTTTGGCAAAGCCTGAGAACCATATCACATTATTTATTAAATTGCATGGTCGAAGAAATAACTTGTGATTTGCTGTAATGTTGTATGTAGCTTTCTTTACTGTCTTTGAAATTGGCTTTTGTAATTTTGTTCCTTATGCTTGTTTTTAGTTTCAGAAGCCACTAACGATTCAATAGTGGATGATGTAGTTGAAAATCATGTTGCAGACCAACTTTCATCAGAAATCACACCAAATGCTATGGATACTGAATTTTCAACATCTTCTCCAGCCAATTTATTGGAACGACCAACAAATCACACAGAGGCTCTTGGTCATGACCATTTAGGAACTAATGACCTCAATATTGGTGGATTTTTAGAAAATCATGAAGAGCCAAGAGATAAAGAACAGTGTGCTGAAGAGAATATACCCGCATCCTCACTCAATAAAGGAAAGAAATTAGTGCATTGCAGAAGCCATGAAGAGGTCAATACTGAACTAAAAGCACAAATAATGAAAGAGATCCGAAAGCCAGGAAGAAGTATGTAAAATTAGAGACTAACTTCAGATTTGATTTCTGTGTGTGTTCAAAAATCAAAAAGTCAAATAATTGAAAGCATAGATCTGATTCTAGATTAGATAACTTTTGAACATCTGAGCTATGTAATATTTCATTCTTTATTCAACCTGCAAACACTTGAATACCTGTTGTGTTGAGGTATGGTGGGTGGGCAGCAGGATTGACAGCAGAGGAAAACTACACGTAGTTCATACTGTGACAGGAACCTATAGTCTTGAGTATTTATCTAGCCAGCAACTGGAATATTAAAATAATAGCTAATCCAAAAAGATGTGAAAAGTAATAACTTTGTGTCTATAAAGTTCTTATTATAGTACCTACCACTGTGTTTAAGATTTAAACTGATAGTGACCAGAAAATGTTTAGACCCAAAACCCAAAGGTTTGAAAGCTATCTATTATAAAAATACAGAAGAATTTTGTGGGAAAATTTTTTCTGTATTATTGTCATTCATTCAGAAAATGTTAGCATCGTATATTATAATGGTAATGTAGTGATCCACAGGTGGTCCAGAACATGAGTATCAGTCTGTAGCATTTAGGAGCTTATAATCCTTGATAAGTTTTATGTGAAACTTGAAATCGAAATGGCACTAGTTTTCCTAGTGTTCACCCACCCACCCCATTTGCTGTAGTTGCATTTAAGAGTAGATTTTTGAAAAGGCCACTTCCCTATTATTTTTTAGTGGTACTCTCAAAAAGCTATATTCTCACTCATCTAAGCCTTGTGTTCTATACTTTAAGAGCAACATTCACCAAAAAAAAGCAGTGTTTGACAGATTTTATCTTTGTTTATACATATACATTTTATATGTGCATGTTAAAAATGTATTATAAAATTTCTAATATGTTAAGATTTTATATACAATATTTTTGTAATAAACTACAATGGAAAAATATTGAATAAGAACACAAATGAAAGCCATTTAATTTTTTTTTTTGCTTCTCTTGTTTCCAGAATATGAAAGAATCTTCACTTTACTGAAGCATGTGCAAGGCAGTTTACAAACAAGACTAATATTTTTACAAAATGTCATTAAAGAAGCATCAAGGTAAATAAGCTTGCACATTATGAAATGAGAGCCCACTATATAGGCAGGTTTTTTTTGGGGGGGAGGGGCCCTTAAAAATTTTTTAGAGTTTTTGCCATAGGGCACTTACACTTGCCAGACAGAGACAGTGAGAAGAAACGTGAGAAACCACCTCCTAGGGGGGATGGCCACACTGCAACCCATTCTCCTCTTGGGATTTTGGGCACACACACCCGGTATGATTTTCAAGCCCTCAGGTCTGGGATTCGAACTATGGTTGACCATGTTTTCAGCACCTTAGCCACCAAGCCACTTGCTGGCCCCTATAGACAGCATTTTAACAGTATCTATTTGCACCTGTGTTGTTTTATATTTGTTAGGCACACTCATATATGTATAAATACTTTTTTAGTTTAATGAAAGCAGTTCACTTAAAAAAGTAGCTGCAAACAAATTCTCCAGGAATTATGAACCTTTTTTCCCTGCAAATTACTAGATATTTACATAATAGTGGTTTATTCATCTTTGTGGCTTTTTGATATCTTTATGTTTTATAGTCTTTAATATTTCTCCTTTATATAGTCATATATAAAATTGGTGATTGATTAGAAATAACTAAAACACAACCAGCAGATGCCATAGCAGTTATGTTGCTGGACTCCCACGTAGTTGACCATGGTTCCTGGACCTGGCAGCTTAAAACTCACACCAGGCATGCCCAAAATCCCAAGAAGAGAATGGAGGAGAAAGGGTTGTAGTGTGGCCATCCCCTTTTGGGGGTGATTTCTTGCTTTCTGTCCAGTACCTTAACCGTCATGGCACCTGCTGAGCCCTCTTTTTGATACTCTAGAGTATCCCCAGTATTTATGTGGATGATGCAGTTTTAACCTACCTTCACTTCTTAAAATTTTGAAAAATTGCCTCTTGAACTTAAACTGCTAGCTACATCCTATGTTAGAGATGGCTAGTTATCTTTGATTTACTAACTTTCAAATTGTATTAGAATACCATGATTCTCTAATGTTGTTGCCCAATTTTTATTTCTCCTTTTGTTTTCTGGGGGATTATATTTGTACTTTCACATTTTTCTTTTTAACATTCAACTTTCAGAGAGCATGAGAAGTTTTTGGAATAATTGCTTTGGGGGGCCAAATTTTGTTAGAATATTTGCAGTCCTTGCATATATTAGTATTTTCCCCCCTTTTTCTTCTTGGTTGTGAAAGGAATAACTTCATTTCCATTATTTCTAGGCCGAGATAATTTGTTTTAGGGGAAAACTACAATTTTGTACTAGTACAGTAATTTGCTTATCTTCTAACAGATTCTATATGCCAAAATATTGATTTCTATTTTTATTTTACTTTGAAAAATCTTCCCAAAGTAGTTTTTATCTCTTTTACACACCATACTGCTATCCATTAAAGAGTAATTGAGAGTGCTATTATTTATTTTTCATATAGGTTTAAAAAACGAATGCTAATAGAACAACTGGAGAACTTCTTGGATGAAATTCATCGAAGAGCCAATCAGATCAACCATATTAATAGCAATTGAGAGAAAATAGAATGTGGCCATTTGTTTCACTATCTTCTCCAAATACAAAGTAAATATAGGACTGTTGTGATCTTGCATTCATTTTTTGACATGCATTGTTGGCTATTTGAAATACTAAAGCAAGTCTACAGATCCTTTTTCCATCATTTTACAGTGACCTTTTCTTCATTTTGGTTTATTTTTGTAATGTGAAAAGTACTACTCTAAAAAACCTTTTTATTTAACAAACTAAAATATTCCTCCAAATCTCTTGCTTGTCATTGACTCTTGCGTGTCAATTTCCCTCAGGTTCTATTTTCTTAAACCAACCTTTAAAATTGTCACCTCTGTTAAGGTTGAACTTTGCCAAAAAAAAAAGCTAAAAAGAAGTTACTTTGTAATTTTTGGGGAAAAAAGCACATACATTAAAACTAGGTAATGTTTTGTATATACAGTTATTTTGGATATATTATTGTAAGTTGTACAAATGTATTTTGAAGAATATTTAAGAAAAGCACTTTTGTTATTCCATCAATAAATGCTCTATTTTACTCTTGTGTGGTTTAGGAAATAATCACATTTAAAGCAATCATTTAAAAACATCTTAAGATAATGGAATTTTAAAGGCCTTGCTTTTTAGCATTGGAAAAACACATCACTTAGAGTTCATATTTGTTAATCCTAACTGTAATTATATGTTACATAATCTGCATTGTCTTTTTACTATATGTTCGTAGTTTTTGTTGGCCATGCCAACATACTCCCATTTCTGCCTAGGTAATAATGGGAATGGTATTGTCTGCAGCAGATACTTTAAAAGCTGTTTGACAAAACAGACATTTTGGACATTATTGGTTTCCTTACTTCCCTTCAACTCCTTTTTTTTTCTCACTAGGTTTGTGGATGGCACTAAGCTGAAGCTGCTATTAGTTTAGGGAGTGGTAAGTTCGGGATACACTGCATACTTTGAAATGTCTACCTAGCCTTGAGCAATTTGATACGATGCTTACAAAAGTACACAACAAATTAAAAGTTCAGAGAAGATTTGTTCTGCCTTGCTATTCTCACCGTTAAACTCTCAGTTTTATTTAGAAGGTAGATGGAAAGGAAACAGATGTAAGATGACTTTACTCAGTTTGCATTCTTCCTGAGTTATATTGGATAAGTAAAACTGACACTGTTCATTCTCCCCTCAATCCAACATGGCTTTCTGTGTTCTTACTGAGGAAGCAATCCCATAGACTGACTCATTTACCATTTATATACCACTGCTGTGCCTTTTAGTGGTTTGTGGCGTAATGATTAGGAAAGAAGGTTATAATAGATGTGGGTTAAGAGAGGGCAAATAACTTACAAAATTATAATAAAATTCTGTTTTTAGGTTCATAATATCTGAAAATGCATACCCTTTTTACACTTTGCAAGGACATTTTTTTGAGTTTCAAGGGTATAGCAAAATAAAATTGTAACTTTTTATGAAGAAAAGCATAGGTGAAAGTGGAGAACATGCTTGAAGTCTGCTAATTTAGTCAAGGGGATTTGAAACTCTTCCAATACTGAAGACAAATCCTGTCAAGGAACAGAAACATTTAATGTAACAAAATATAGTATTTTCATATGCAATTCTTTAAACTTTTACCTCTATAAAATAATTTTAAGTAAAGATATCATTTAATGGATAGAATTGCTTAGGTAATTGCCTGCAATCACAATGCTAAACTCAAGATCTATACAAAATTCAGACAACAGTCTGGTCTTGAACTCATATATTTAGATTCTGAGATTAATAGGATTAGGAATCATTCAGACAAAAAGTTCATACCTAAGAATATCTAGGAAAGACATTCAATCTATTCCAATATTTAGCAGCATTCCTTATCAGAAAGTTCTTTTTTCTATCTCATGGGCTGCAATATGAGGTATAATAATCCTTTAGACCCTTGACCATTAATACATTTTTCAGAATGAACCCTGGAGGAAATTGGGAAGTAGCAGTCATGTCTAATTTTTGGTGAGAGTGGAGAAGGGTGAAAGGGATTCGTCTCTCTGCCACTATACACTTTCCATTCTTATTCCAAAATCTGTTGGGTCATCGGGAAAGTCATGACTCATTTTTGCATAGAAAAGAAAGCAAAAATACAGCATGACTTTCCCAATGACCTGATAGTTACAAGGTTTAAAGCCCATCAAAACTAAAGCTTAATATCCCATCTTTTTCATTTGTATTTTAAAGAAATACGGACATATTAGTTAAATTAGTAATCATTCTTGTCAGCCAAAGGGAGAGAGACTGTCTGGGAGGAGGGGAATATCTTGTCTTTTATGTCCTTTACATCACTGAATAACTTCAGGCTGGATAAATGTTACCCTCAAAAAGTTGAATCTTGGCGTTTTCAGATTTTTTTCTTAATGTTCTCATGTGTCCCATTTGTGAATTGATTCATCAGTTCTTCTTATCAGTCTATTTGTCAGTTTGGAGTAATGAAGGCTGAGGCCCATTTCTGATCTTTTCAATAGCTGTTACCAGGAGAATAGCCCTTGTGTGATACTGGCTACTGCCTCCCAGAAAGAGAGGTAAATACATCGACAAGGACCATACTAAGATTTGTGATGTATTATGGAACTGGTTTTGGATCAGCCTTGTATTTCTATTCTGATAGAAACAGAAACTAAGGCAGTTCTGAACACGCCTACCACCGAAATAGTGGCACATCCTTTCCTAGTTCAAGGTTTTCACATCATTTTTATGCAGTCAAATTTCAAAAGCAGAATTTTTCTCTTTTAACTGTTATCAACCTTCAATGGCTATCAGCTTTTGGCAATAACCTTTCTGTTAAAGATTATTCTTATCTCTGTTTCTTGAGAGAACAGAACCTGTCATTTTTTTCGTCTTTCATTTTTTGACACGAATCCTTTCGAAAAGAAGGCTTTGCTGCCTGTTCTGAGTGACAAGTGACATTTTCATTTATTCACAGTAGGGCTGGGATGATCATGATGAAATACTAAGAGGATATATTGTGTTGATGGACTTTTTCTCCCCAAATAATTCCAAAATAGAGTATTTTTCAGTGAATGGATTACCTTCATCCTTTTTGTCATAAAATTTTTCCTTTGATTTGGAAGTTAAAGCAGTATACAAATGATTCTCAGATAAAATGATGTTGACAGTATTTCCTGGACAATTTGTATAAAAACATGCATAATTTTCCTTATTCTAACTTTTGAATATTTTCTCTCCGTAAATAAAAGTAATGCCTGATGTTTAGTTAAAGTAGATCCACCTTTGCTTGATTTTATTAATCTTGTTCCATCCTATTTTCTTTTAATACACTGCTTAGACTTGCCAACAACTCTTAACTGAGAATCTCTTTTTCTTCATAGGGTGAGGGGAAAGAGGAACATTATTAAAAGAAATAATTTAAAGATTTTGTTCAAGGTGGTTGAAGCTTAGAAGACATCTGCTTGTCATTCTCATGTGCTAAGGCTTTGCCTGTTCACCATCTTTAGATTAAGATAAGGTTGTAGAGTGGGACTAAAAATACTAGAGCAGAAGTATTTGGTTTTGAGAAGGAACAACAGAAGACTAGTGTCAAAATCTAGGTGTGATCACTCAAATACTAGAGTCTCTAGGGACCACCCTGGCATATTCTACTTGCTTGGAGAAACTACTTTCTTAAAATAATGAGAAGGCTCTATGACAACTAAAAAAAAAAAAGGCTAGATTTATATTTTGGTCTAATTTCATGATTTTTGTAAGCTCCGAAAGTAGAAACCTCTTGAATTAAAAACAAAGATAATAAAACTACATGTACTACAAAAAAGCTGAGAGAAGGTGGTGAGAAGCTTGTTCAGTAGTAGTATACTTTGTACTCATGAAATATTTCCCTTTCTCAGAATACAAGACATAGCAACTGGGAAGCTTCTGAAGCACCATAGAAACAGCTGAAAGGAATGCTTGTTTGAGGCTGTAGTGGACAAATGAGCTCTTGTTGCTAGAGATACACTGATAAATATTTAATTTATCTGCATCTGATCAACAAATATCATAATACCTGTGTTGGGTTCTCTCAGGAAAAAGATGAATGGCTGATCAGCTTTAAAAATAGGAATCCGAGACCTTTTCAGTAACAACAGAGCTGCAGGAAAGATAATAGTAGAATATTGTTGCATTTTCTATTCATTTGGAGAAAATCACTATTTAAATTGGGTATGAAGTTGGTTATAGCCTATATTTTTGAAGAAACTAAAATATTCTGATGACATTTCTTTGTATGGTGGTGCGATGGGGTGCAAATGGGTAAATTACAGAGAAAAGATAGCACCTAACCAAATCTGTCTATTTTCAAACTATTCCACGGAATAAATTCCTTGCTAAAAGTTATTTTAGGGTGCCTATTCCTTGTTTTATGGAATAAACAAAAGTATTTGTACCATTGTCCAAAAGGATTTGTACAAATGAGTGTCTCTTAATTTTACCAAAAAAAGAAAGAAAGAAAAAAAACCCACCTCTTTGCTGTTAACTTATTTTTGTTTTTTAATTTCTATGTTATGCCACATCCATTTTGGGACTAATAAGTAGGAAGATCTAGTAGGGTGAAGACTGAACTGAATACACTTAACAGAGATCGAATGGGGACAAGCAGTGTGACCAAGTGTTGTTTCCCTTTATGAACATACCTGTGACTGCAGATGCCTTGGTGCCTTCCTCTAGAACCTCAATCTTGGACTTATGGATGGCTTCAGAAACATAAAAGTCATTTTGACCTAACCCCGGAGAATGATAAAAATGTGAATTATTTACTTCCATTTTTCTATACCTTTACTCTAAGGATTTGAGAACATTCAAAAACAATTTCTTAGGAAACAACAGTGTTCACTGCTGCTCACTTTGTAGCTAAGGAGAGATTATTTGAAAAACTCAGGTTCAGTATTCTATGAACCTTTCAAAACTTCAGTTATGTTTATCTAATAGTCTCTCACAAATTATTACTAAGAGTACTGCCCCATTTTCCCAGTGATTTATTTTCAAAAATTATTTCTAGTTAATATTGTAAACTTGAGCTATATTTCTAAACTTCAGTCATCATAAGACCCACCAAGATATGAGTTAAAGGCAGATTCCATAACCCAGAGATAATTTCCAGCAAGCTTCTGAAGTGATTTCCCTTGATTGCCTTCTTGGGCTGTATTTTAAAGGCCATTCTTAAATGACACAGCAAGTGTATGAGGCATAATTCAGTATGTTAAGTATGTGTCTAATATTGTATGACTGCATTCTGTATACCCATTATGCGGTCACCTTGCCTCATGGGCTAGAATCAGCAAAGAAAATAAGAGGTTAGAACTATAATTGTTCTATGTGCTAATAGTTTCAAAGATAAGCTTAGGAAATAGGAAGATATGACAGATTTTTGTAGTTTAACCTTTAACTATTTTTAAACAGCTTTGTAGAATATGAAATGGTACTTGATGACACACTAAAGATGGAAGTCACAGCCTTTAGAATGAGAAGAAACTTCAGAAATAATTTACTCTTAAGTCCTTTTATTTTAGAGAGAGCTTTTGAGTCATCTGAGATTATATACCTGATAAGCAGAGAGGGAAATGCAGGCAGGTTTTCTGACTCAAAGCTCACTTACACCCAACACCTCCATTCAAATATTACCACCTTTCAGAAGGGATATTCTAGTCAACTCTAGCAGGCTGCCAGAAAGAGATCTGTGGTATGAGTGTTAGTCATTTTGACATAGCTATATTTTCAGTAGCATTCTTTGTTTCATTTAGTTTAATATTTAAATCAATTTGCATTTGTCATGCATGTGTAAGAAGATGGTTTATGAGAGGATAAAACCCAGAATATAGAATATGCAGCATTCCATCCATCTTATAAATATGGTATACACAGATCTTAACAGTTGGCTGTATTTACTATAAGGAACAATTATATTCCAGCATAGGACAGAAGGGGAAAATCAATGGAAACATTCACTTGGAATCACTTGTCCTAAAACCAGTGAAGAATCTGAATTATTTTGGTAGTTGGTCATTTTCTGCAGGATCTGAAATTTGAAGAAGAAACAAATAAATAATCAGTCCTTAACTAGCTTACTGAGCACACTGAAGTGCAGTGCCAAAATTAAAAGAAATCTATGAATAAAAAATGACTTTTATGTTCCAATATCAACTTTTTTTTTTTTTTTTTGAGAGGTTTTTGCTATAGGGTGCATGTGCTCACTGGAAAGAAAGACAGAAAGTGGGAAATCACACACCGCCCCCCACGGGGAGATGGCCACACTGCAATCCCTTCTCCATTCTCCTTTTGGGATCTTGGGCACACACACACATGTGCCCTGCATGAGTAAGCCACTGGGTCTGGGACTCAAACCGTGATTGACTAGGTGGGAGTCCAGCAGCATAGCCATTATGCCAACTATTGGTCCCAACATTTTTCTTTTTCCTTTTTTTTTTTTTTGAGAGATTTTCACTATAGGGTGCGTGCGCTCGCCAGACAGGGACATAGAGACAGAAAGCGAGAAATCACTCCCCAGGGGGGATGGTCACGCTGCAATCCCTTCTCCTCCATTCTCCTCTCGGGATCTTGGGCACGCACACACATGCGCCCGGCGCGAGTTTTAAGCCACCGGGTCTGGGACATGAACCACGGTCGACCACGTGGGAGTCCAGCGATATAGCCATTATGCTAACTGCTGGTTCCCAACATTTTTCTTTTAATGCCATAGAATGTGTACACCCACCAAAGACAGAATGAAAGAAAGGGCTAGCCCTGTGGCATAGTTAAGGTGATTGGATCCCACAAGGCTGAGTGTGGTTCAAATTCAGGACCTGGTAATTTGAGAAACATGTCAGGCTTGTGTGCATGCATGTCCAAAATCCTGAGAGGAGAATGGAGAAGGGATTGTGATGTGGCCATCTTCTTGGGGGGTGGTTTCTCACTCTGTCTGGTGAGTGCATATGCTCCATAGTGTGTGTGGGGGGAGAAAGCACCCAAGTTAGCCATGTCATGCCACAATCCCTCCCTTATGTCTCATTTGATTCGTTGGGTATTTCAGTAACTACCCACAAAAGTAAGTAGTACTCATTTTTCTCCTCTGAAGGCAGCTGCTTAGTGCTTTTTAGGGGCATAACCTGTTTTCCTCAAATTTGATTGTCAAGACTCTGTAACGTGGGTTCCATGATTGATTAAATGTGGAAGATTGAGTTAGACCTTTATGTTTCTAAATTTTGCCAGAAAGTGCATGGACTTGCTGGAGAGAGAGAGGAAAAATGAGAAAGCCCCTTCTCTCTCCATGGAGAATAGTCATAATACCGTAATCGCTTTTCCTCCATTTCTCCTTTCTCTTAGGTTTTTGGGCATGTACGCACACACTCCCAGCATGTTTTTCAAGCCATGAGATTCAGGACTTAAACTGAGCAATTGGCCATGGGGCATCCTTTTTCCATAACCACTATGGGTTAAACAGTTTCACACTTCTGTTTTTAGTAGGGATTTCTCAGAGCTGCTTATTTGCTAATGTTTATAGTGAATGTCCGCAGGAAGATTTTAATAGTATTTAACCATGTAACTGCTTTTCCCCAGATTTACTAGATTAGCATTCTGGGGAATTAATTTATTATAAACCTATTTATTCTACATTATGTTCAATATCCAAAGCAAAGGGGTAAGATTCTTCATACCCTCCCTTCTAGCATATTTTCCACTCTTATGCCATAACATCATCTACAGTTGGCCTTTGTTTTTAGACTAAGAAGGCAGAAACAACTTTTTATCCACTTTAAATATTTCTTTCCCCAATTTGCATAATAGTGCCTGGTTCACGTATGTGTTTCAGCAATGTTGGATGAGTATTGGCTGGTGTCTGGAACCACAGCACAGAGCAGCTGTTTGGCAAATCTCAAATGATCGATTGTGCCTCCTACTCTTCTGTTAGTGGAGATAATTTTTCTTTGTATGTCATTGGTCATACTCTCACAAGGTGTAAGAGACTTAATAACATGACATTGTGTAACCACAAAATTTGCAAAATGTAAATCATACTCTTGCATTTGATCCATAGCTTCTTGTAAAGCAGGATAAATGTATCATTTGCTTATTTTTCTTTGGGAAGGGGTGTCTTTCTATTACTATTTAGTATTGGCAGAGTTAGTAACTTTAAAAAGTTCTCGTTAGAACTTGCTTCTAGTTTGTCTTTTTCCTTTTCATATCTCTTAGCTGTTGAAAAATGGAAGGTGTGTGCGTGTCACACAGCACCCAACCCAGAATATACAGAGAATGCTATGAAGACTGCGGTGGTCTTTGCAACTAGACTCTGGTTAGTTGCTTTCTCCACCTCCCTTAACTTACTCCTCACTCCTCCTGTTGCAGCTCTGACCAGATATCAGGTGTGGCCCAAGTTAACTTACATATTTAACCAAACTACTCTGGGCGATTTGCCTAATTTAAGTCACAGTAACAGAGAACTTATACACAGTCTTCAAAAAGTTCACGGAAAATGCGGTTATGCAAAAATGATGCATGGATTTCACCTTTCGTGCTGAAATAAACATACTTTAATTCCATTTTCCATAAACTTTTTGAAGTACTCACATCTCGTACTGAATGGAGATCAGAAACTACCCACTTAACAAAAGCTGAGGACAAGACAGTTTTTTTTAAAAATTTCAAGTTTGCGCATAAGGGGTATTTCTTAGATTAGGGGACCTGGGTCTCAGTCAAAGCCTGCTGATTCTAAAGGAGGTTGGATTCCCGGGGAAGTTGTACTTTTGATGTGAGTGAAACTGGAATTACTCTAAACGCTTCATAACTACTGGTGTCATGGATGACTGGTTGGGGGGAGGCACCTAAGCCACGATTCTCCTTATGGATCAAACTCCCTTTTTTTTTTTTTTTCCTGCAATTGCTTAAGCAGGAAGATTGAGCAAAGCTTTAGACAATATGTTCAAGGATGTTCTAATATTCAAAATAGTTATTTTCCAGTCTCCTCAGGTAAGAGAAATGTCAAGGTCACAGTCCCATCTTTACACAGATAATTTATTTTCCACGGTAGAAACAAATAAGCCAAGGTGAGGGGAGGGTTGTACCCTGAGTTTCATTGGGTCTTGATATTGAGGGAGTTCTTAAGGCAGCATAAAAGGATTGGATGACAAGAAGGAAAAGGTGAGTAACTTAAGTTGGAAAGCAGAACTTGAGAATGATTCTGGGTTCTGAACCAAATGGAAAGAAAAGGCCACATGTTTAATAGTGCAGAACTGCCTGGTAGCCCCTTGTTAATTGAAGGAAGGTAGGCTAGTATTTCATGGTCACTTTCTGGTTAACTCTGCTGATCTGTGCTAAATGTTAAATCATTTCATTTCTACAGTTAAGATGCAAGGTGGGTGATGGCTACCCACATTTTAGGAATGAGGAAAGCATTTCTTAGAGTAATTTGGACCTGTCTCTGCAATAAAGTCAGAAACTCACTTGGGCATAGAAGTAACCAGATTCTGACATTTATTATATTTAGAAAAGGGCATTTAAAAGTAATACTTAAGTTGACAAACTTTTTCTCTAAAGGCCTAGATATTAAATATTTTAACCATCCCTGGTCATCTTATGACTGCCCCAACTACTAGACTCTACTCTTACAGCAGGAAAGCAGCCATAAATGTTTTTTAAACAATTGGGGTGGCTATGTTGCAGTCAAACTTTATTTACAAAAAACAGATAGTGGTCCATTGTTTCCTGACACCTGCTTTAAAGAATAAAACTTTAAAGAAGATAGAAGTTTGGCATTTTTTGTTGTTGTTAGTAGGAAACATGACTGTGAGCTTCACACTTGGTACATAAGTGCTCAATAATTTTTAAATAAACCTGATCCAGGAGCCTGTATTTCTGTTGGTTTGAACAAATTTAAGTAGATTTAAATTACATTAGAAAAAAATCAGTTACATGTCAAGATATTTTTTAAATTAGGTTACTTGAGATCTCATCAGAGGAGCTCATAGACCTTGAAAGTCTTTACCAATAGTAGAGGTACACATGTGAGTTGAGATTAGTCCTGTTAGAGGACACAGGATTGATGGCACTTTAGGATGTACTTCTAGCACATTAAGGGACAGAGACTTAAGATATTTAAAAGAACAATCAGTAAGCCATAGTAATTAATTGAATATAGTAATGCTGAAGAAAAGATAAAAGTAGCCACAAGGTTTTATTGGCTAGGATCAACTAGGATGATCAAAAGAGTAGGTTTGCCATCAACCACAGGGATGCTAAAGCTGAGCTCTGAAGTTCTAGGAAGACAGAGTTGGATTTTGCATTAATGTACTTAAGTTCTCCATCTCTTGTTCTTTCCTTGCCTTCTGATCTTTTCACTCCAGTATTCCTCCTTTCCCTGCAGTGGCAGATCTGCCTGTGTCACTACAAAATATTTCTGATTGTGTCATAACTAAGCCAAAGATATTTATTGGGTATCCAACTGTAAGTCAGACATTGTCATGGACACCGTGCTGCAACTTGATTTCATCTCTTTGCATCTTTATTTATTTTTAGTGAGAGTTTTGCAATAGGGTGCATGTGCTCCCTGGAGAGACAGAGAAGGACACAGAGAAAGTGAGAAATCATACCACAATCCCTTCTTCATTCTCCCAGGATTTGGGGCACACATACACACCCACCCACTGTGGGTTTTAAGCCACCAGGTCCATCTACTATGTGGGAGTCCAGCGACTTAACCATCATTAAGCAATAAATGCAGACTTGTTACATTTAAAACACTACATCTTTCTTCTTGTGTTTTATTTGATAAGTAACTTTGCCACACAGTGTGTCTGGTCACAACTAAAGTCCAACCCAACACTTTTCTTATGGATCAAACTCCCATTTTTTTCTGAGATTATTTAAGAAGGAAGATTCTAAGCAAAGCTTTAGAGAACTCTGTGTATGATGTTCTAACATTCAACTTGGTAATTTTCAATCTGATCAGATAAAGAGAAATCAAGGCCATAATGTCATATTTGCACAGATAATTTTTTGTGGGGGAGGGATTTTTGCTATAGGGCATGTGCACTTGCTAGAAAGACAGAGACAGAGACAGAAAGCGAGAAATCGCCCCCCAGGGGGGATGGCCATGTCACAACCCCTTCTCTATTTTCTTCTTGGGATTTTGGGCACACATGCACACATGCCCGGTGTGAGTTTAAGCCACTGGGTCCAGGACTCGAATCATAGTCGACTACATGGGAGTCCAGTGACATAGCTATTATGCCAACTGCTGGTCCCTGTATAGATAATTTACTGTCCAGAGTAGAAACAAATTTGAGCCTTCATGTTGCCAAGTTTGGACAAGTCTCCTGAGGGTATTTTGGTACAGTTTCTGAATTCCACTCTTTTTATACAACAGATATTCAAAAAATTTATGGAAAATATATATTATAAAGTATGCATGGATTTCAAATTTTTTGTTGTTGTTCCATTATATACTCCTACTTCGATTCCATTTTCCTATGAACTTATTTTTTTTTGAGAGGTGTTCGCTATAGGGCGCGTGCGCTTGCCAGACTCACAGAGACATAGAGACAGAGAGCGAGAAATCACCCCCCAGGGGGGATGGTCATGTCATAATCCCTTCTCCTCCATTCTCCTCTCGGGATCTTGGGCACGCACGCACACGCGCCCGGCGTGAGTTTTAAGCCATCAGGTCCAGGACGTGAACTGCGATCGACTACGTGGGAGTCCGGCGACATAGCCATTACGCTAACTGCTGGTTCCCTCCTATGAACTTTTAAAAAGTTCTTCAAATCACAGGCAGACAGCCTCTATTGATTGGTAGTAGTGTGTTAGCTGTGGGCAAAGAAATTCAGTATGGATCCTGGAACAGAGCATTTTAGGGCAAAGTTACAAGAGTGATTTGAAGGAAGGAAATTGGAAATATGAGGGAAAGTTTCAAGTTTAGCTCATAGGACAGCGAATGGACAAGAAGGGAGAGGAGGTAGAAACAAAAGGTGACTGTGAGGCTGTCATGACAGTGGAAGATCAAAATAGTTGATTGTAGCATCATTGTCTCACACTTCTTATGATGGGTGAAAGAAAGGTAAGTTTCCTGTGCTATTGATCTCATCATGAAGGTGGTCTCCAAAAACTACCCAAATTTGACTGTTAATCAGAAGCAGCACATTCTTACATTAAAAAAAACCTTTTTGTTGTTGTTCTTTTACATAATGTTGACTCTGGCTGGCTGCCACCAAAGGCTTTATAGAAACCAATAATCAAAGAATGATAAAACTGTCCCAAACGTAATGCCTGTAAGTTTGGAAGAAGGACTTGTTGTTACCTGAAATTCCTTTCAAGTTAGCTTTGAGTGGATCAAAAAGATCAGTGACTCCCCAGGAACTTAAAATGCGTTTTAAGTTGAATTGATTTTGGATTCTAAATCTAAGAAAAACAAAGAGAAAACATAAACTTCCATTTAAAATTCTCATTCAATATACTTTCATACATACCACAAGAAGTCCAGTGTCCCTAACTGGAAGTCAGGGTCACCAGAATCATTTCCAGCTTTATCGTCCACCACTTCTCATAATGCTTTCCCACTGACTGACCACACACAGCTCGTTCCCTCCTCTGCCTTGGCTCCATTATTATCCATTCCTCAATTATCCATTATCCAATCACCCCCCTCCTCCAACTGTTGTATGACCTTTGTTTCTTAAAGTCCCTTTAACACTGTTCTATTCTTATGGTATAAAACTTTTTTAAAAAGTTTTTTTTCTGTAAAGCAGAGAAGAGAGAGAGGTACCCTTGAAAGGACCTTATTCTGACACAATCTTTTCCCCAGTCCTTCAGCTAATCAAGATCTTGAGCATGTACCCCTGGTGCGTTTCAGGTCTACTTAGGGTTCAAATCTGCAGTTGGCCATGTGACTTTCAGCACATCTGCAGTTGGCCATGTGACTTTAAGCACATCTGCAGTTGGCCATGTGACTTTCAGCACTGCACATCATTAGGCCAATGCCTGTACTACCGTGACTGGGCCTTAAACATTAGGCTTTCTATTTTTTAAAATTGTTTTCTTTATGACAGAGCACATGTATGTATGTGAAATTGAGATAGAGAGAGGAGCACTCTCAGCTCACACTGCAAACCCCTTCCTCTAGCTTGTCAGATTCTAGTTCATTTTTATTTCCTAATTATTATTTAATGAACACTTAACATTGTGCTAGGCACTATAATAAGTGTTTTCAGCAAATCATCTCATTTCATCTTCATATCACTATGTCATTATTATCTTCATTTAGTAGATAAGACAATGGAGGCTTAAAGAGTTTAAGAAACTTCCCAAGATGACATAATACATGGTGAACCTCAGTTTAAACCAAGGCTATGTGAATGCAGAGCTTGGGCTCTGATCAGCTGCATTTTGCTCCCTACTTACTCATATGGCATCTCACATACCATAGGTGCTGAGAAGAAATGATTGATTAACTGACAATTATTGGAATGTCTCATGTAATATGCTTATAAAACACTTTTTCACAGTTGCTGTGTGCAGGTGTGTGCCTTAACACCCAGCAAGGAAGGAATGCAACTTAAAGGCTTGGTTTTCCTAATAAGCCCAGTGAACACAATAAACCAGGACACTAATTTTATAATAATTCTCCAAGGACAAGCCATTAAAATTTTTATAGTTGAAAGATGTTTTTAAAGGGCTGCTGATATTATTTCTCTTTGAAAATAAAAAAGTTTGAAATTAAATTTAGATGGTCTTTTTTTCTATAAATAATGCAGAAGTTGCGGGAGAATAAAGATATTGGATGAAACTAATGTCAAAGTCTTTACTGCAATACAAGATAATGTGATCAATATTTTAAATGAAAATATCAGACTTTCTCATGAAAGTATATTTTGGATTTTCCAAAAAACAAACAAACAAACAAAAAAACAAAAAACTTTGTTTGACATTTCTCAAAAAATTTGAACTACCACTTCTGAAATTTCTTAATTACTGAAAACATCCTTTTTGGAAACTCTTAATGCTGAAACAGGGGTTAAGAGCATGAGCTTGAGAATCCAGTATTCTGGTTTAATCCTGGCTCAGCCTCTTTCTAGCTGAGGAGCTAGTTACTTTACTTTTCTTTGCCTTGGTGTCCTCATTTGTAAAGTAGGCATAATAGTGCTTGTTGGTAGGGTTGTGAAGATCAAATGAAATAATCCTTGTACAATGTCCAGCATAGCTCATACATTTATTGTTGCCATTATGTTTTTATTAAGGTGTTTCTTGATGATATGGAGGAATAATTAAGGGTTCTTTGAAACCAAATATAATAATTATGGTAGGTGATAAAACTCAGTAATACAATTTTTAGGAAACTAAAACAGCTATAAAAGTAAGGTATGACTGAATAGAGTGATTTTCTTGCATGGATATAAAGGCATATTGAGAAGAAATGGTACAAATAGTTTAAGGGTGGAAAAAGAGGGAAGAAAAAAAAGCAAAAAAACCAACAACCTTTACCAACACCAGACAGAGCTACCACAAGAAAAGAACACTACAGACAATATTTCTTAGGAATACAGATGCAAAACCCTCAACAAAATATTAGCAAATTGAATTCAGTACCGTATTAATCCCACCATGACCAAATGGGATTTATTCCAGGAATGCGAGGTGAGTTTAATATTTGAAAATAAATTAACATAATGTATTAATAGAGTAGAAGACAAAGGCCACATGATCACCTCAATAGATGCAGAAAAAGTATTTAACAAACTCAACACCTTCTCATGATTAAAACAAAACAAAAACAAAAGCAAACAGAGAACAGATTTTGGAGAGAAGGCCATTTCCTCAATCTGGTGAAGGATGTCAAGAAAAATCTCGCAGCTAATATCATGCTTAATGGCCAAAGACTGAAAGCTTTCTCCTTAAGATGAGAAACAAGGCTAGAATGTCTGTTCTGATCACTTCTATTCACATTGGTGGGCTGAACAATTTTGTGAGAAAAAGAAATAATAAAATGCAGTCTGACTAGACAGGAAAAAATCTGCATTTACAGATAATTTTGTCTTGTATATAGAAAATCCTAAAAAATTCACACACACACACACACACAAAAAAAAACCTGCTAGAGCTCAAAAATGAATTCATCTAAATGACAGGGTACAAGGTCAAATAGATAAATCATTTGTGTTTTTGTATACACCAGCAATGAGCACTCTGAAAGTAAAATTGGGAAAACATTTCCATTTACATAAACATCAAAAGGAATAAATACTTACAAATTTAACCAAAACAGTATAAGATGTGTGCACTTAAAGCTATAAAACATTGCTGAAAGAAAGTAATAAAGGCCTAAAAGAAAGGAAAAACATCTTGCATTCATGGGTTGGAACACTTACTCCCCAAATCTACAGATTCAATACAAGTCCATCTAAATCTCACCTGTCTTTTGAGCAGAAATTAACAAGCCAATCCTAGGGACATGGAATAGCCAAAACAATCTTGAAAAGGAAAAAAAAAAAATCAAAGAACTTACTTTCTCATTTGTGAACTTACTACAGATCTAAAGTAATCAAGACAGTGTGGTTCTAGGGACCAGCAGTTAGCATAATGGCTATTTTGCTGGACTCCCACGTAGTCGACCGTGGTTCACGTCCCAGACCCGGTGGCTTAAAACTCAAGCTGGGCGCATGTGTGTGCATGCCCAGGATCCCGAGAGGAGAATGGAGGAGAAGGGATTGCAGCGTGGCCATCCCCCCGAGGAGAGATTTCTTGCTTTCTGTCTCTCTGTCTCTCTCTATCTGACGAGTGCACGCGCCCTATAGCAAAAACCTCTAAAAAAAAAAATAATAGAAGTGTGGTTCTGGCAAAGGCATGAACATTTATGCTTATACAGAATTGAGCATCTAGAAATAAGCTTATCATTTATGGGCAATTGATTTAGACAAGAGTGCCAAGAAAATTCAGTGGAGGAAAGAATGATCTTTTTCAACAAATTGTGTTGGGACAACTGAATAGCTACAGGCAAAAAAAAAAAAAAAATGAAGTTCAACTTCTACCTCACACCATGTATAAAGACTAATGTAAAATGGACCAAAAACCTATCTAGATATAAGAGCCAAATATATAAAACTTCTGGGAAAAAACAAGCATAAATCTCTGTTCTTGGGACCAGCAGATGGTGTAATGGTTATGTCGCTGGACTCTCATGTAGTCAACCATAGTTCGAATACCAGACCCAGTGGCTTAAAATTTGCACTGGGCACATGTACATGCATGCCTAAAAACCTGAGAGGAGAATGGAGGAAAAGGGATTGCAGCATGGCTATCCCCACCCACCCAAGGGTGATTTCTCACTCTGTCTCTCTGGTGAATGCATGCTCCCTATAGTAAAAACTCTCTCTCTCTCTCAAAAAAAAAAAGACTAATCGACATGGAAAGGTCCTGGATTTGCCTCCAGAGACTTCCCTGAGTATTCCAGCCACGTGTGCCCATGATCTGGGGCTGGCTGAGGTTCGGGGTGGATCATGATGTTAGGATCAGGTACTGTCTCTCTCCCTCTCTCTCCCAGAAGTAATAAGTAATAAACAAAACCAAAAAATCTTTGTGTTCTTGATTTACCAGTTCTTTCTTAGGTAAGACACCAAAAGCTAAGAAACAAAAGAAGAAATAGATTAATTGAACTTGATCAAAATGAAAACTTTTGTTTTAAAAAGTTTTAAAACAACTTTTGAAAAAAGGACACCAGAAAGAAAGTGGAAAGATAACCCACAAAATGGAAGAAGATATTTACAAATCTTGTATATGATAAGGGACTATGTAAAGAACTACTAGTTCTTTACAATAAAAGGATGAACAACCAGTTTAAAAAATGTGCAAAGGATCTGAAATAGATATTTCTTCATGAAAAATTTATATAAACATTCAAGTAATGTATGAAAAGATGCTCTACATCTTAGGGAAATGCAAGTGAAAGTCGCAGTGAGATACCACTTCACACTGGCTAGGGTGGCTATAATAAAAAAAGATGGATAATAGCATGTGTAGCAAGGATGTGGAAAAATTTCCTCAAGCAGAAGGGAATGTAAAATAGAAAACAGTCTGGCAGTTCCTCAAAAAGCAAAATGTAAAGTTATCACATAACCCAGTAGCTAGTTCCATTCTTAGGTTCAGACAAATCTTGAGTTAGAATGGTTAGACATTATGGTGCTACTGATGTGGAAGAAATATGCATTCAGTAGAAACCATACTTATAATACTCATACATTTATTTTTTTTAAATTTCAGTACAGTATTTCACAAATTACACGAAACACACAGCATTTTTTTTTTTTTTTGGAGAGGTTTTTCGCTATAGGGCGCGTGCACTTGCCAGACAGACAGAGAGAGACATAGAGACAGAAAGCGAGAAATCATCCCCCAGGGGGGACAGTCACGCCGCAATCCCTTCTCCTCCATTCTCCTCTCGGGATCTTGGACATGCACGCACTTGCGCCCAGCGTAAGTTTAAGCCACTGGGTCTGGGACTCGAACTGTGGTCAACTAACTACATGGGAGTCCAGCGACATAGCCATTACACTAACTGCTGGTCTCACACACAGCATTTTATTTATTTATTTATTTTTATTGGGTGATTTTGCCCAATTTCAATCCATTGCAAGTGTTCTGAGCACGTTTAAGGTAGGTTGGGCAAAACCATGATGTTCAATAGGCTAAGTGTATTAAATGAATTTTTAACTTGTTTATTTTCAACTTATAATGAATTTATCAGGATATAACCCCATTGAAAGTCAAGGACATCTGTATATAACCAAGATAATTGAAAATATATAATCATAAAAAAATGTGCACATGAATACTTGCAGTAGCCAAAAAAGTGTCTTGTTTCCCAAATGTGTATAAATTTATAGGTAGATAGGTGAAACACAGCATATTCATACAGTGGAATATTATTCATCCATAAAAAGGAATAAAGTACTGAATCATACTATTAGAATGAAACTTAAAAACATTTTACAAAGAAGCCAGATACAAAAGGCCAGATATTGTATGATTTCTTTTACATGAAATGTCCAGAATAGGCAAATCTATATGTAGAAAAAAGAGATTTGTAGTTGTCAGGGGAGGGAAAATGGGAGTGACAGCTAATCAGTACAGGGTTTCTGTTTTCTTTCTCCCTCACCCAAAAAAATCTTCTTTTATATATATATATATATATA
>NW_006159479.1:2433509-2448609 GCF_000334495.1 Tupaia belangeri chinensis | reverse complement strand
TATATATATATATATATCTCCTTTCTTTCCATGATTGAGAGAAGGAGAGAGAGAGGGGGAAGAAGAGAGACAGCATTCTCAATGGGGTCCTCGTGTTGCAATCGACCCTCAGCCTTCAGCCTGCCCCAGATTATGGACAAGATGTGCTCACTGTACTCAGGGAGGCCTTTGAACTTGACCCGGGAACTTTCCCATATGAGATTGCCTCACAGAGTGTTTTATTGTTTTGTGTTTTACTGCTATGCCACCATCCAGCCCCCCAAGACAAGGTTTCTTGTTGAGGTGCTGAAAGTGTTTTGGAAATAGTAGTGAGGGTGAGCAACTTTGTGAGTCTACTGAAAAACCTCTAAATTGAGCATCTTAAAAGAGTGAATTTATGTGTGGAAGTTATAATTTAATTTAAATTAAAGGAAAACACCCTTAGAGAAATATAAATCCAAATGATGATTAGCAGCTTCTTGAAGGAAGAGAAAAGCTTATTTTGGTTTTATGAGATCTCTGGATTTTAGAAACACGTTCATCATTTCTAATGTCAGAAAGATGCTCATGCTCTGATTCCTAGTATGTTGATCTAAAAGCCAAGCTTTTAAAAATTAATTAAGCATACATTTGACATATTAGTCTTTCTTGTGGGACACACATGATTATGGGTATGAATGACAAACATTCTTTCTTGGTTTTCTTGATTATTCTTTTAGTATGCTAGACATGCTAGACAGTCCCTATATATTTTATTTTCTTTCTTTATAAATAAAGGTCACTTGGGAAGCTAGACATTGTAATTTATCCAGAATCTACTCATGTACTACTTGGTAGTTTAACCCAAAAAGCACATACAATTTTTGTTTGTATTGCCATCCTCAGGGCAAATATTTTTGCCCTCGTTGAATGAAAACTACATGCTGACTACAGAGCAGATCATACTAAAGGACAAATGAATATTTGAGAGAACACGAAGTAAATTCTTCCCCAAGAACTGACTTTGTGTCTACCATGTTCCAAAGTCTACTGAAAATTAAAATACTTTTTATTTCTTTTTCCCTAAAGGATTTAAAGCTAGCTTTTCTTTTTTCTTTTTTAACTTGGTTAACTTAACTTGTGAAAAATAGTCTCATTTTCCTAAAACCTCCTATCCTTGGACAGTAGGCTCAACAGATTTAGAAAGATTAGAAAAATATCAGAATGAGGTCAAGGTCAAGTGTAAACTACTAAGTGGTCCCCTCCTCCCTGTTCTCTGTGCTCTAGTATTTTCATGATCATTTACTCAAGAGTGTGAGACTTTTAAAGGCAGAATTGGGACAGTGGCGAGTTCTCAATAGAGCTGGGTATTTCCCTGGGGCCATGTCCTGACGTCAGCTGCTCCAGGATGAGGCCAGCGACCTGTCTCCCAAATCTGAAAAGACTGGCAAATGCCTGCTCTGCCTGCATCCTCTCTATGTTTGACATCCAGAGCTCCCAGAGCTAGTCTTGCGGCTTTGCTGAGCTTCTTTCAAATGTAACAGGAAGATTAGCATTGCTTCAGCTCCATGCCAGAGAGAACTGAAATACTCAATCTTTGGGCTTGGATTTGGGAACCAAACATTTGGTTTTAAAAGACAGACTTTATCTTAGAGTTAGGTTGGTCTTTTGCCCTGTGCTAGGTCAGATCCCACTTTAGACCTAATTGGCCGGGTCTCTCTTTGTATGTTTTCCTTCCAGTGCATAGACCTATTTATAACTCCTTGTGGGAGCACTGCCAAGGTCTTTGCCTTTGCACTGTTGAGAGTCCGGACAGTGCAGGGAGGCCACGGTGGCGAGTGGGCAGGAGCATGAAGAATTCACACACTGAAAATGAGCCCCTGGACCATGTCCCTCACTTAATGCTGGCAATAAATTGACTATAAATTTACTCTGATTTCAAATGAGCCAGAGAAGCTCCTAACTTAAAGAGGTCCTAAAGGAATCCTTTTGTAAAGTAATAACTTTTGTGAATAAGTTTTATTTTGAAAAGGCAAAATGTAGTGCTATCATTGAACTGTTTTTGAAATTTGCATTTGAGACCAGCAGTTGGTGTAATGGCTGTGTTACTGGACTCCCATGTAGTCAACTGTGGTTCAAGTCCCAGACTTGGTGGCTTCAACTCACACTGGGTGTGTGTGTGTGTGTATGCCCAAGATCTCGAGAGGAAAATGGAGGAGAAGGGATTGTGGCATGGCCATCCCCCCTGGGGAGGGATTTCTCGCTTTCTGTCTCTCTGTCTCTGACTGTCTTTCTGGTGAGCGCACGAGCCCTATAGCAAAAACCTCTCAAAACAAACAAACAAACAAAAAACAAACAAACAAACAAAATTTGCATTTGGACCAACTGGGTGTTCTTAAAGGAGGAGTCACTTCCATCCAGAAAGAATGAAACTTTCTGCACAGAGACTTACAGCCTTAAATTTTTATGCTTTAGTTTGGTTTCTGATCAGAGGTATATCTGTATTTGCTCAATTACATAAGCCAGCTTGTCTCTTTAGTTTTGGAAAAATGAGTTATACAGGGTCTTCAGAAAGTTCATGAAATCTGTGTATTATGGAAAACTATGCCGGAATTTCAAACATTTTTCGCACCAAAATAAATTTGTACCTTAATCCCATCTTTCCACAAGCTTTTTGAAGTCCTCTCATGTATACCTAGCATGAGATAAGATTTGGGGAACATTTCTGTAAGCAAACTGCACTGTGCTTCTTCTCCTGTTCTGAGAGCTGGTTGTGGCATAAGCTGGAGCAGGAAGCCTGAGGGCTCCAGTCTGGCCCAATAAAGGCTGAGAATCTGGTTTTGGGAAGACCCCAGAAAGTTAATCTGTTTCATCTGTGCCATGAGCTAGTCAGCACTGACTCTGGAATGGACTTGAATTCCAGGGTAACTTCCCCTTGATCTGCCTTGGGTTGGAGCAGCTTGGTACTTAAGGCTTAAGGGTCAGATCGTGTGGTTCTAGATCCAGGCCCAACCAGAGCACTCTGTGAGGAAACGTGGCTGCTCACCTGGGGAGGAACACATCCATCCTGGCTCTCCTCAGGCTGCTGGTCCAGAGGTGGATGACACTGGCTGTGAGGTGTGGCTCAATGTGGCTCAGGGAGGTGTCTTTGTCACGGGGCAGCACCAGGAAGAGACTCGCCACACGTCCTAGGAAAGGCAGCTCCAGCACCTCCACCTGATGGCCTGCAGCGTCCTGGAACTGGCCTGGGGGGTTCAGTGGATCAAGTGTTAGTACTGTCCCAGGGGTCAAAGGACCAAACAGTGCCTGACTTGGGAGGATGATGGCTCACAGAACTGGAAACAATAAAATAGGGTGCCCACCTCACCCTCAGGAACAAGCGTAAGCCCAAAGGCTGTTGGGTGACACGGTCATTTTTTCTGAGCCTAGACCTAGGATTTCTAAGATAACCTCACAGGGCCCAAGTCAGAGGGCCTGTAGCAGCTGAGCATGGTGGGAACAGCACATGTGGGAGAACCACATACCACGTTAAAGGGACTGCCACTCCATTTCTGGTCCACAGCCATGTGAGGACCCAAAATCCTCATGCCAGGTCTTCCCATCTTTCAATAAAAGCTCTAAATCCAGGTTTCTTTCATGATTTCCCAACTTCTAAAATACCACGCAGGCCCCACAAAGCAGGAGTCTAGGCTGATCATTTGTAACCTGTACCTAGGTCTCAGCTTGCAGAAAACGGCAATGACTGGCTGAAGATGAGTGCAGCCCTCAGGCAGAGCATGGTTTCAGAGGAGTGTAATAGCTAAGGTGGCTGCCGTCACAGACATCCAGTGACAGGGAGGGCCAGTGAGAGCTGCCAGGTAACACACAGGCAGTGGATAGGCTGAGTGATGGAGAGGGGAGAGCAGGTTCTATAGGTGATCCAGGCAGGTAGGGGACACCTCCAGCCCAGTCCTTTCCCCTGGAGGATGGTGAGACCAAGACCTGGTATTAGGGATCACAGAGCTGACTGGCCATGGAGTCAGAATCTCAGGCTTGGAAGGAAAAGATTAGGATATAATTCCTGTTACTCATTTTATCTACTCAAGAAATACTCAGCACCCATTATGTGTCAGCCACCACTCACTATACACTGTATGTCCTGAGACAACATGGGGCCTTCCTGCCGTCATGTAGCTGACAGTCAAAGTAACCGGCAAGGGTCTACAGCAACCATGAGAAATTGTAAAGCATGTTCATCTATCTTCTAGACATCCTTCCATTCTCATCTTACTTGACCTCAATGGATATTATCGGTCTAATGAACTAATGTGTTTACTGGGCATTCACTCTATGCCCTTCATGGAATCAAAGCAGGACTCCTAGCAAGTTCCTAAAACACTGACATCTCAGTTGCTTTTCCCTGATAAGAGCATAGCCCCAAAAGCTGCAGGGCCAGGGATGGCAGTGTGTGGGAGCAGGAGGGGGTGGTCCCTTCCTCCTTGCACTGCAAGGCCCCACAGGAGTCCTCTGCACACCCCAGTCTGCTGAGATGGAAGTGCTTGGTGCTGGCTGGCATCAGGCACCCTCTAGTCCATGTGCAACCCTGACCAAGATGAATGACGATCAGGTTGGGCAGGCACATTGATGATGGTGTTTCAGGACCAATGGAATTTCCACTCTGGGTGCTCTTGGAGAGTCTTGGAGAGACTGGACTCTCAATCCTCCATCCTCACTCAGTGCCTCACGCTCAAGTGGGTTTTCATTTTATGGAGGTGCCTGCCAGGGGAGGCAGTTTGGTCCTGATATATATGATTTCACATTAATCCTCGCTTTTGTTAAGTGCAGAGGGAAATGTCAAGCATGAAATTGGCCTCTCTCCCACATCTACATCCTCACTGTCCTGTTGGAGCTTGTTGTCATAAGGCCCCTCTCTGAGTCTCCTTTCTCCCTGGTCTTTCCTCCCTCCACCAGATGCAGCCCCATGGAAAATTGTCCCTACCCTTAGAGGATTCCTGCCCTCTCTTACCCACTGCTCTGGTCTCGCTCACTATGCACAGCCAGTGAAGGGGCTCACCGTAGTTGACTTCAGCCATTTGGTACATCATGGGGACCTGGAGGACACAGCCATGGGCACAGGTGAAAGGCAGGAGCTGCGTATCTGCTGAGGAGAATCTTTTCTGCCAAGTGCTTCGGAAGGTCATGGTGCTCACCACTGCGAGCTGGGCAGACGCTGCGCCAACCTGCTCCCACAGCGAGCCCTTGCCTGCATGTGGGGGGAGCAGGTTAAATGGACATTCTGGTGGAGTGGGACACAGGTGTGGGCAAGGTGTACCAAGTCAAAATGCAAAAATCAAGGCCTCTTTTTGATAAAGTAGTCTCTCTAGTGCCTTTTCAATTTACTTAAAAATGTTTAATTCCCTGTCAGCTCCTTGGGTTGCCAGGGAGCCAAGGCCATGGTAGAGTCTCTCAACTTCCTGCTCTGGGTGGGAAGGGGGCTCCAATACCAGACTGGATCACTGACAGCTGCACACCCTCTCTGGGGAGCAGTGAAGGATCTCCAAAGTTGGGTTCATAGACTCCTTGTTAATTACTGCCCATTGCTGAACTGGGGTTTGTAACTAGTTGCTGAAGGCCAGGCTTTTGTTTAGGTTCTGTATGGAGCTGTTTCCCAGAAATAATTAGGGATTCTGCCCCAGGTAGACCTTTGGAGGGACTAGGTGCTATGATGGGGAGATGCTGCACAGTGTCACTCCCCCTTGTCCCTCCACTGGCCCACTACTGAGATGCAGAGCACCATTATTTTCTTGGAGGACCATCAGTCCAGGATTGAGTATGGCCTTGGGCCCTCTGGCAGGAGAGAGCAAGAGAGAGAGAGGGAGACAGAGGCCACCTTATCAAAATTTTCTTAAGTTTTGCATTTGAATTGTGTTCCTCTTGTCCACATCCATATTGTTTTCAATTCAAGCACTCGTCCATGTATCACTTTCTTTCTCTCACTCCCTCTCTTTTAAAAATTTGCTATAGGGCGTGTGCATTCACTGGAGAGAGACAGAGAGATCAAGAGAGAGGGAGAGTGAAAAAGCACTCCCCAGCATGGAGATGGCCATGCTGCATTCCATTCTCTTTTTGGGATTTTGGGTATGCACACACATGCTCCTGGTGAGTTTTTCAAGCAGCTGGGTCCAGGACTTGAACCATGTAGTCTGTCCTATGGGATCCAGTTGCCTCAACCACCACATTACCACCTGGCACCATATCACTTTCTATTCTGATTTTTAAACAACATCAGGTCTTGAATGTTTTCCATAATTCTGTGTTATTATCCAGGATGCTGGAGCCAGACCACTTGGTGAGAATCCTTGCTTTGTGGACCCTGGGCAAGAAGCTCAACCCTCTGAGTCTCATTTCCACCATGTTTAAAAGTGGGAAAGTAATAGCACTTACTTCTTAGGATGATTGCAAACAGAGATAATACACTTACAATAGTAGTATTGTTAATAAATTACTTACTCAATCTTAATAATTTTTATCATCTCAAATAATAATAAAAATAGCTTTATGACATGCAAGCAATGTACGTCCTCCAATTCTTGGGTCACACTCCCATTTTTTAAAAAAAAATTCTTTTTAAGAATTATTTATTTTGGGCCAGCAGGTGGTGTAGTGTTTGAGGTGCTGGACGCCCACATGGCTGACCGTGATTTGAGTGCTGGACCTAGTGGCTTGAAACTCACATGAGTACATGTGTGTGCATGCCCAAAATCCAGAGAGGAGAATGGAGGAGAAGGGCTTGTGGCATGATGGCCATCCTCCTGGGATGTTTTCTCACTTTCTATCTCTCTCAGGTGAGTGCATGCACCGTATAGTAAAATAAATAAATAAATAAATAAATTCTCTTTCTCAAAATATAAATGTTTAATTTTATTTATTATTATTTTAAAAATTTTTGATCAGAAAGAGACAGAGAGAGAAAAAAGGTGAAAAAGCAAGGTGCCATGTCCAGGACTCAAACTATGGTCATCCATGTAGGAGTTCAGCGCCTTAACAACCGTGCAACCTGCTGAGCCCCTGTAACTTTATATATATATATACATACATATATATATATATATATGTATGTATATATATATATTTTTTTTTCCATCCCATCAGAATTTGGGGCCAATATTCCAACAGTAGTTGGCCCTGTGAGATCTGGTACCTCATGCACAGTGCTTAACCATCGCACTGTGGGGCTGGTCCCTGGACACCTAGGTTGTTTACAAAATATCCTCTATAAAATTGGGCTAAATATATTATGGCATATAGCTTTTTTCTCTTGAATTCTTTCCTTAACCTAAACTCCAAAGGAACCACTTTTTCAGCCCCGAGACAGAGAGATCAAGAGAGAGGGAGAGTGAAAAAGCACTCCCCAGCATGGAGATGGCCATGCTGCATTCCATTCTCTTTTTGGGATTTTGGGTATGCACACACATGCTCCTGGTGAGTTTTTCAAGCAGCTGGGTCCAGGACTTGAACCATGTAGTCTGTCCTATGGGATCCAGTTGCCTCAACCACCACATTACCACCTGGCACCATATCACTTTCTATTCTGATTTTTAAACAACATCAGGTCTTGAATGTTTTCCATAATTCTGTGTTATTATCCAGGATGCTGGAGCCAGACCACTTGGTGAGAATCCTTGCTTTGTGGACCCTGGGCAAGAAGCTCAACCCTCTGAGTCTCATTTCCACCATGTTTAAAAGTGGGAAAGTAATAGCACTTACTTCTTAGGATGATTGCAAACAGAGATAATACACTTACAATAGTAGTATTGTTAATAAATTACTTACTCAATCTTAATAATTTTTATCATCTCAAATAATAATAAAAATAGCTTTATGACATGCAAGCAATGTACGTCCTCCAATTCTTGGGTCACACTCCCATTTTTTAAAAAAAAATTCTTTTTAAGAATTATTTATTTTGGGCCAGCAGGTGGTGTAGTGTTTGAGGTGCTGGACGCCCACATGGCTGACCGTGATTTGAGTGCTGGACCTAGTGGCTTGAAACTCACATGAGTACATGTGTGTGCATGCCCAAAATCCAGAGAGGAGAATGGAGGAGAAGGGCTTGTGGCATGATGGCCATCCTCCTGGGATGTTTTCTCACTTTCTATCTCTCTCAGGTGAGTGCATGCACCGTATAGTAAAATAAATAAATAAATAAATAAATTCTCTTTCTCAAAATATAAATGTTTAATTTTATTTATTATTATTTTAAAAATTTTTGATCAGAAAGAGACAGAGAGAGAAAAAAGGTGAAAAAGCAAGGTGCCATGTCCAGGACTCAAACTATGGTCATCCATGTAGGAGTTCAGCGCCTTAACAACCGTGCAACCTGCTGAGCCCCTGTAACTTTATATATATATATACATACATATATATATATATATATGTATGTATATATATATATTTTTTTTTCCATCCCATCAGAATTTGGGGCCAATATTCCAACAGTAGTTGGCCCTGTGAGATCTGGTACCTCATGCACAGTGCTTAACCATCGCACTGTGGGGCTGGTCCCTGGACACCTAGGTTGTTTACAAAATATCCTCTATAAAATTGGGCTAAATATATTATGGCATATAGCTTTTTTCTCTTGAATTCTTTCCTTAACCTAAACTCCAAAGGAACCACTTTTTCAGCCCCTGCTGTATTTCCTATCACAGAGGGTTCATTGTGGATGAAATAAGAGCTCAGTGGGAACTCATCTGGGGTAGGAACGCAGATGCATAGGATGAAGCCTGTAGCATGTGCTAAGATAGGAGGTGCTGTGTGTTTGTGCTTGTGTGTGTGTGTGTGTACCTCCATATTTGTGTGTGGGAAGGTGGACATGGGAGGAAGGGCAGAAAGGGTCCACAGCTTGACTTTACTTGCTTCCCAGAGCATATCATTCAAAGATAGCATCTCCCAAGAAGACAGACTTCGGTTGCAGTGGAGGGTGGCTTGAACATTCATCACCATGGCTTCTGATAAGTGACAGGTAATACTCTGTCTACAGCCCTCCGACCTTAGCCACATTGAGGTGGATGTCTTTCTTTACCTGTGGTCTGGACAACAGTGCCATTAGGTTCATTGAGTTCACTGAAGCTGGAGTTCACTGGGGCTGGCTCCAAGCTGCTGTTGGCCCACCAGGATACTTGCTCCACAAAACAGGGGGCCAGTGGTATCCCCTCTTGCACAAAGAGAGTGCAGGCCAGCTCCATCTCCGTGCCTTGACTGAAGTTGGATAGTGTGGCATAAACCGCATGCAACAAATCTCTCACCTTTTGGTCTGTGAAAAAGGAATTGGGATAAGTCAACAATAGTGAGTGTGAATAAGGAGTAAGCATAACCCCTGACCACACATTGCATTGAAATGGGACTCTGGCAAATCTTTTGTTTCAGAAGGTTCACCCTTCACGTGTAATCAGTTTCAAAGGGTCATAGCTATCTGCCTTGAACCCCATTTGGATCCATGGTTTAAAAGTTGGGAAGAAACCATGCTAGATTTGTAGAAATTAAACTATAATCACATCAAAAAGAAAAATATAACAACATCCTACAGATGAATGAAGCTATTCTTTCATACTTTCATAATTCAGGAATGTTGGTGATTGCTGCAGTAGAGATTCTAGAGCTGAGAAAACGGCAGGTCTGGTGTGCAGGGTGATGGGGTTTCAAATGCTTACAAAGTCAAGAGATTTATGTGCAATATCAGAAGTAACAATGTTGGACAGTGGCCAGGATGTTGAGTTGTCAATATATCTTGTGTGGTGCCTTAAATCCATTCCCTTGACTGCATGTCCTAACTTGAGTGGCATTTCCATCCAGCCTCTTTTACAACTAGGTTTTCAATTTGAGAAATACTTAGGAGAAGTAAGAGCTCCTCCTATCCCACCTTTCTAAGGTTCAGCACACAGCTCATGTTATTAATGTCAGAAGCTGCAAGAATGTTGAGGGAATGATAAACATTTGAGAGAGTTGATTGCTTCTATCTTCTTGGACAGCAGCTGGACTTCAATTTATTTACTATTTACAAAGGAGATTGCTTCTGTCTCTCCATAATCAATAGTGGTTTTTGTTTTCATGCTATTATTTTCAAGCTGCCACTTTGAATATCTCTTAGGTATCCCTCAGTTGGAAGAAGGCCTCTTGTCCACTGGTGAGTCTAGACCATCCAGTACCCCAAGTTCCCCACTCCCGAGACCCGCAAGTTGAGCATTTCCAAGGAGTGAAGCCTCCTTGCTGTGAAGGCTGCCTCTGGAACAAGGCCTCCTCTCTTTACCTCCCTCATAGGCACAGTCCTATAGCTACTGAAATGCTGGGACCCCTGTCTGCACCACCCTGCCCCAGCCAGGTCTCCTAGGGCACCGATTGAGATGAATCTCTCAATAGGCATGGGTATGTCTGTTTACTCAGACATCCTTCATTTGCAGCAGTCAAGCCATGAGTCAGCAGCATACCCCCCAAGTTTCCTGGCTAATATCCTCTGACAGGATCATGGGCACCCAGAATCCACCCTGGCCAGAGCCTTCAACTGCCAGGCTCCTCACAGTAGTGAGGCGTCACTCATCCACAAAATGTGCACTACTAAAACTGCCTCTTAGGATCTGCATCCATGAAAAACTGACTCAGAATATAGATCTTGTGAATTACAGACTAACTTGAGTGTTTACATTTCACTGTAGTGAGAAAAGAAATGAATAAAAAACATACTTATAATCAAATTTTACTGGGGAAGGTTATATGTAGTTCTGGGAATCACATCCCTGTAGAATATGATTATCTGTAGAGGAGAAATGTCTGTTGAGACATTTCACTGGTCCATAGTGTAGTGTGACCTTCAGAATGGTCTCAGACCTGTCCTCTCTGTCTTCTGTCCCTCTCTGGTCTGGGGAACCAGCATTCTGTTAGCCAGTAAGATTAAAATGGTAGTGCAAATTGGCTTAAAGTAAGTGTTAAATCTTTTTTCCAACTGGACCTAGTTTATATGGGCCATTTGGATGCAGGAAGAGTTTTCTAGACCAGCCAGAATATGCACCACCCAAATAAAAACTACTAAAGGTTGATCATGTTCATAGCCATTATGCCAAACACCCTACATTCCTAATCACACCAACTCCTTTCAAAAACCCTGTGAGTTGGGAACCAGCAGTTAGCATAATGGCCATGTCGCTGGATTCCCACGTAGTTGATTGCAGTTCGCGTCCCGGACCTGGTGGCTTAGAACTCATGCTGGGCGCGTGTGCGTGCGTGTCCAAGGTCCCGAGAGGAGAACTGAGGAGAAGGGATTGCAGCATGGCCATCCCCCCTGGGGGGTGATTTCTTGCTTTCTGTCTCTCTGTCTCTCTCTGTCTGTCTGGTGAGCGCATGTGCCCTATAGCAAAAACCTCTCAAACAAAACAAAACAAAACAAAACAAAAGCAACCCCTGTGAGTTCAGAGCTCTGATTATCTCCATTTTATAAATGAGAGAGCTGAGGCTCAGATTCACACACTTGCTTAGTGCCACCCAGTAGTAGGTGGTGGTGCTTCACTACGCTACCTGCCAATAGGGTGTGGAACAAGTGGGCTTGAGAAGGGCTGTGCTCAAGATGGCTTCATTCTCAGAATGAACACGAGGCTGTGGAGCTCATAGCTTCCTATTTTTCTGTGTCTATTGTATTCTAGGTCCTTGTCTGTGATGGAGCAAATATGAATAATATGAGAGTGAGGACAAACTTCTCCCCCATTACCTGTCACTGCCATCTTAAATTCTCTCTGCCTCCCATCTCTGAAATCCAAAGCCATCTTTCTTGCTGAAAAAGGGGCTCATGACTAGAAGGTTCTAATAAACTACTGAGCAAGGAAAGAAGATAGAAAAGGAAACCACAGGGGTTGTGGTAGGAAAGACATGTAGTAAGGGATGTTGAGGAAAGAGTCCCTGTGGTGGGTACAGAGGAGGAAGCAAATGCTAAAAGAATTTCAGAGTCTTGCTGCAAACCAGCCACTGAAATGATTTGACAGAGTCGCGTGGAAAGTGGCTTCCTTTTTAATAAATCTGCTGAACTAAATAAACTTTCTGAAAATGTCTCTCAGAGTGTTGACTTTGTAAGTTTAATATATGTAAAATTCTTAGGCTATAAGAACCATCTTTTTTGATGCTGATATTTTAAGTACCAGAGAACTAAAAGAGGGTTAAGTTTAGGATGATCTCCAAAGGATTTGGTTGGACTCAAAGAGTAATGAAGATACCTCTGATGAGAAATAGAGAAAGCAAGGTACTTACATATTTATACAACTGCTTAATGGCTTAGAGGGGGATATGGAATTATGAAGTGAGCATAGGATTTGGAGACAGAAAACCTGGTACTTCAATCTATATCCACCATTGAGCTGAGCTTGGCCAAGTCCTTAATCTTGCCTTATTTGTAAAATGGGAATATTAATAGAGGCCTACTGATTACATGTGGTTTCTATGAGGATCAAATGACATCATGACTACAAAAGTAAAATTCATATACATCATTAAATGGAATTCTTTCCCAGGTGTCAGGCCACCCAGCTGTCGTCTCTAAGGCTCCTACCCCCATTTTTGTGTTTAATAGAAAGTAGTAAAGTATTCTCTCTTTATTTACCTAGAATAACAATGAAAATCTCTCTAAGTTGGAACACTGGAAAATTGTGAATTTCTTGTAGTGGAAAGGAAGGTATTCTTTGGGGATATCTCTCGTGCCTGTTCTGAATCTCTCATTGTGCTTGTATGAACAGCAGGTCAGAACCCTGACAAAGCTTGTGGTTGTCACATATTGTCTGGCTACACCGCGAGAAGAAGACAATACTGATGTGCCACAATGCAGGCGTGGATAGATCTTTCTGCCGATGACACAGGAACAATGCTCTGGGTCCTGGAATGTGCTCTGTGTCTGCCTTTACACCTGTTTTATCGGTCTGTATTGACTTTGAGAGAATGACTGCACTGCGCAGGTGGCGGGCACTGTTGCATTGTCTTTAGCAGTGCACTCATAATTTTCCAAATTATCACAGGAGAACCAAAGCACAGGGATTTCTTTTAACCAGAAGTCCATAAATGGCACATTCCTATTCGTAATCATTAATCATGCCTCCATAAGATACAAAGCAGTTTGTGATTAGGAAGAAAGAGTGGAAAAATTGTACCACAGGGTTTGACCAGTAAGCATTCTTGACATTGGGTGGCTCTCTAATGGGCTCTGTGGAGACAATGATCATCATATTTGGTTAACTAGGTACCCTGACTGTACCTGACACTAGAGAATTGATTGTACTCAGTATCTTTTCTCACTTGCGTTTCTCACTTTCCTTCTAATCCTGACTTCTGTGAGACTCTATTTTAAGGTTGAAAATCCTTCCCCCTTTTTCATATTCCTATCTCTTCTTTGTAACCCAGCTCAGCAGTCCTGTCTTTTTGGAGTCTTCTGATCCACCAAGGGAATAAATTATGTCCCCCCCTGTACTAACAAATAAACATACTTACAACACTGGGTGAGAGTATAGATACTTCTCAACTTTATGTCCCCATAAACCCAGCATATATTGCAAATATTTTAAGTTGAAAGTACGTTTAATATGCCTGACCTGCGTCAGGTCATTCAGTAGTTTATGAGAACCACCTTGTTATGAGCCCCTTTCCCAGCAAGAAAGATGGCTTAAACATGCTAGAACACCATACATTAGCTTGCAGTTGGGCAAAATCATCTAACCCCAAACCTATTTTATAATAAAGAATTTTTATAAAGACTCCAAATTTAAAACATTTTTATGAAATGCATATTGCTTTTACACCATTGTAAAGTCAAAAAATTGTAAGTCATACCATCAGAAGTCAGGGACTGTCTGTAAATTTCTACATGTGTCATTCCTATGAGACTGAATTAGCTGTATTCAAAGTTTTCCTTATAGACCTGGATGCTGAGTCCCTGGCACAACACTGGCCCATGGAGCAGGAGCTCAGTACTTGATGAATTGTGTTGCACTGAATTTCATGTAGTGCAAGAATGGTGCCATGTTATGTGCACTTATGTGATACACTTGCTGGGAAAAATTAAGTTCAATAAACTGTCTTTGACTTCAGTTAACCCCCACATTCGTCTGTTGGCCAGTAAGATCATGACAGGGGACAGCAGGTGGAAGGAGAGGGACGGGAAGCTCAGTGGGTCCTTGTAGCTTGACATCTTGAGTGCTAGCCTTTACTTGCCAAGTCAAGATTCCATCTCCAAGGAAGCCCTTAGCAGATCATGTTAATATTAGTTGATTTATTTTTTGACAAATACTAATTTATGGAAAGGTAACTCTCATTCTTTTTTATTGACCTCTTATTCTGAGATAAAGATGAAAAAATATGTGCATATCTCTCTGGTATGAAGTTGGTAGGTACCAAGGCCGGGAGTTGAGCTGAGGCCTGAGAGTGGGCCTGATTGCTCGAGAGGCTTGTGGCTATTGCAAATCTATTCTAAAATCCATAATCCATAGACTTAAGCTAGCAGATCTGGCACTGGCTAGGAGTCATGGATTTATAAAAGCAGGATGGTCCAAAGCCTGGGCTCTGGAGTGCGACAGCTAGGGCGTGAGTCCCAACTCTGCCACAGTGACTGTGAGACTTTGATCGAGCTGCCTCAACTCTCTGTGCCCATTTACTCATCTCTAAAATAGGGATGATAATAACTTTAATATCCTCGACAAGGTTGTTATGGCATTAATTCAGTCCATGTTTATAAGGCAGCTAGTAAGCACTGTAAGAGAGTGTGTGAAGTGAAACTGAAAAATTGCCACAGACCCCAAGGGTGGACGGGAACCTTAAAAATCCAAAGTAGTCACCACAGCCCAGTCTAGATGCCTTCTGCGACATTCCTGCCTCGTGGCCATCCTCTATGTGTGCACAATGAGAACTGGACTGAGAGGAGTGAGCATGAGAGTGAGTGTGTGAGCAGGAGAGTAAGGACAAGAGTGAGGCTGAGCGTGAGCAGAAAAGAATGAGCAAGAGAGTGAGAGTGAGCAGGAAGGAGAGGGTGAGACAGACAGTCAAGATGACAGTGACAGAGAGTGTGCACAGGGGAGCAAGAGTGAAAATGAGTGGGGGAGTGAGCATGATAAGGAGAGTGAGTGTGAGCATGAGAGTGAGA
>NW_006159479.1:2409417-2432766 GCF_000334495.1 Tupaia belangeri chinensis | reverse complement strand
TGTGTGTGCAGGAGGGTGAGTGTGAGTAGAAGGGTGAGGGTGAGCAGGAAGTTGAAGGTGAGTGTGTGCAGGAGGGTGAGTGTGCGCAGGAGAATGGAGGTGAGCAGGAGAGTGAACAGGAGGAGAGTGACCGTGAGCTGGAGTATGAGAGTGAGCAGGAGGGCGAAGGGAGCATGAGCATGCGCGGGCCCCTCACCGTGAACAGTGTATCCCAGAGCATCTGCCAGAGAAGGGTGAGGGTGAGCAGGAAGTTGAAGGTGAGTGTGTGCAGGAGGGTGAGTGTGCGCAGGAGAATGGAGGTGAGCAGGAGAGTGAACAGGAGGAGAGTGACCGTGAGCTGGAGTATGAGAGTGAGCAGGAGGGCGAAGGGAGCATGAGCATGCGCGGGCCCCTCACCGTGAACAGTGTATCCCAGAGCATCTGCCAGCTGCTGGGCTGTGTTCCCTTGGGCTCCGAACTGCAGGATCTCCATGGGGAGGGACACACCAGCGGGAGAGATGATGAGGTTGGTGCCATTTCTGCCGGCTGCCACGCTCTGGTAGAGGTGCAGGGCAAACTCGGTCCTCAGTAACGGCAGGCCTTCTGGGAGGTGGCCAAGCCCCGAGGGGAAGCAGGCATGAAGGAGGAAGATGCTGACCAGAAGAGGCAACATGGAGGCTGAGAAGGTCCCTGCAATTCAAAGGAAGAGATGTAGGGAGAGGCAGGATGTGATGAAAGAGGGTGACATCCCACAGAGAATGGGACACTGGCTCTGTTGGGGGGCTGGAATGGCTGCCTTGTCACCCACCCCAATCCCACCCTCCAGGCTGAATTCCTATATCTTGTTTGGCCAGCATTAGGAACACTCTCTAGGATCTTTTGAAGGCCAAACTGTGGGACAGAAGGCCTGCTTCTACCATTTACTCGGTGTATGACCTTAGCAAGGCCCTGATCAGATCACAAGCAAACCATCATGCTAGAAAAAGAAATTAAGAAATACATCCTATTCACTTTTCCTGGTATTCAGTCAACTTAAAGCTGTGCAGTATCTATCATAAATAATAATAATAAATAATTCTCTAAATAATTATCCGAAGGACTTTGTACATTCCCAGTTAGTCATTCCAGTAATCTCACCACAATAGGTCTAGCCATTATTCTGTTTCAAGCACAGTGATGATGATTAAGGTTTAGAGGCTCCATGACACATTTATTATATTGTCAAAAAAGTCATGATGTTTTTTTCTATGCAAAAATGCATCATGACTTTTCTGACGACCCAATATATGGGGAAGAAATAGGTTTCAACTCAAATCCTGGTTGTATTTGAGTGGTATATAAAATACTGAGAATATATGTATGAAATATTGAAATATTGATACATGAGCTAATTGTGCCTAGACTATCAAAATTCTTGTGACGTGACTTATTCTTATAGGAAAGAATGCTTTGCAGAGAGAAGAATTATATAAAGATAGTTCTTATCCACAGAAACATAGTCTTCTGAGAGATAGACAACGTTAGCTAGAAATTAACGCAAGAGGTAGACAAAGCAAAAATGTTTTCAATTAATATGCCATGCTATAGCCAGTAGCAACTTTTGCTAGATTGTCTAGCTCTGGTATCAAACCAATGTGAGAGAGGCCCAGTCCAAAGCCACTTCTTATAGAAGTTTACAAGCAAGGTCACTGGGTTGAGGGTGTACGGTTTAGATAAAGGTCCAATATAGAAAAGCATCCTCCTTTTTCCAACCCTTTCTTCTTGCAGCCAAGCACAAGTGCAGTGCTCACATGACCTTGATACCTATGTACATGTGTGTTTGTGTGTGTGCATGCACATGTTTGGAGGGAGTGGGACCCAGCTCAGACTCATCTGTGTGAACTTCAAGTCCCAGAACCCTAGTAACTGCCAACGCCTCCCACAAACAGATGCTCAGCAATCAGACCTCAGTGCCTCAGATCCATTCACCTGCCAGAGTTCACCTGGACGAGCTGCTTACTCACGTTCTCTTGGATCAAACTGTTGCGCACTCTTGCTTGAATCTCTTCTTGTGGGTCTCCAGCCTTAATGTGCTCCCTTTTTAAAAAGTGGAGCAGAATCTGCTTTGAATCACAAGACAGCACAGGGAGGAAGCTGGCGATTGCCGTCTCTGCCGGCGATGTCTCTACCACTCGGTCCAAATTCCTGGAGCCTGGAGGTCCTGCAGAGAGCCAGGAGAAGCAGCCCAGCCCTGGGCAGCAAAGCCCAGAGTGGGGCCCTGGGGACGGAGCCAGTCACACTCGTCAAGCCTTCTTAGGCTTGTGACCTGGTTGTACCAGCAAGGAACCCCTCATCCAGCCCTTTGTCACTTTGAGGAATTCCACTGATAACTCTGTGGCCGGCTTTTGCTGGGTACCAGGTACCTAACGTTTCTCCCTCCTCCGTGAAGGGAACAATAAATCAGTCATTGGGCATGACTTGAAACTTTTAGCAAATGAAGTCCTGTAACAGAGAAAGAAAATCATGCAAGATACGGCATACTCAGTTTGGAACAGGGTGACTTATCTTCTTTATTAATAAAAATGAGTGCACCTGTTTATTTCCCTGTAATAGAAGCACTATTGACAATCTTGTTCTCCTCAGATACAACAATTATTAAGTTCGATAACTCAATTTGAGAAAGAGATCATGTTGTCAACAAGTAAATGTATGCTTTTGGAAAGTATAAGCAGGTTCTCTCGTTAGTCTGGTTTTTTGTTTGTTTGTTTGTTTTTTGTTTTTTAAGAGGTTTTTGCTATAGGGCGCATGTGCTCGCCAGAAAGACAGAGAGGGACAGAGAGACAGAAAACGAGAAATCATGCCTCAGGGGGGATGGCCACGCCACAATCCCTTCTCCTCCATTCTCCTCTTGGGATCTTGGGCATGCACACATATGTGCCCAGCGTGAGTTTAAGCCACTGGGTCTGGGACTCGAACTGTGGTCAACTACATGGGAGTCCAGCGACATAGACATTACGTTAACTGCAGGTCCCTTGTAAGTCTGTTCTTATGACCAATTCAGAATTACATACATTTCTTCTAAGGTATCTTAGGCATTCTATTAAGTTTGAATAGATGATAAGTTATTTGTTGTTAAAGATTAAAGAAAGAAGAAGGTATTGGGAAATGAATGCAGTTTTTTCTTTTCTTTTCTTTTCTTTTTTTTTTTTTTTTTTTGAGAGGTTTTTTGCTATAGGGTGAGTGCGCTCACCAGAAAGACAGAGAGACAGAGAGATAGCGAGAAATCACCCCCCAGGGGAGATGGCCACACCACAATCCCTTCTCCATTCTCCTCTTGGGATCTTGGGCATGAACACACACGCGTCTGGCATGAGTTTTAAGCGACCGGGTCCGGGATGCGAACCGCAGTCGACTACATGGGAGTCCAGCAACATAGCCATTATGCTAACTGCTGGTCCCATGAATGCAGTTTTTAGTAATTGTCTCTCATACATCTGGTAGTATTAATTTTTTTAAATGAATGGACTATTTTTCACCTGATAAATACCCATGCCCCTATAATCAATGAGTAATTCACTCCAAATCAGTTTTATGGCTGTACCCAAGCCTGAGGTTTATAGGTCGTAGGGTAGTTACAGTTCTAAAATTGTTTCACATGAACTCTCCCCAAGTCTTTAGTTTAGATGTAAGTTCATTATTGCATGCCTTGCACTCTGTCGTAGTAATAATAGAATAGGTATGTTTGACTATAGCACCCAACAAAGGCTTATCATCTTTCCATCCATCCAATAAATAGCTCCTGATGGTCTGCTAGTTTCCAAGGCTGTGTCTTGTTCACTGAGTGCATACTTGAGATGATGATGTTGATGGGGTTAAGAAGAAAGAGCCAGGGGCCAGGTGGTGGTGTGGCGGTAACACAGCTGGATTGTCTTGCAAAAGGTCCTGGGTTCACATCCTGAGACCTCCCTGAGTACTCTAGGCATGCTTGAGGGCCTCTGATCCCAGCTGGCTAAGACAGGGCATAGATCACAAGTGAAAACCCTATTGGGAGTACCTGTATCTTTGTATCTCTGTCTCTTTGTAGCTCTGTCTCATGGGGAAAAAGTAAACTTTAAAAAAAAAGGGAAAAGAAAAAATAATGCGTGAGGGCTGTCTCACAACATTGAGTTCACTGTGGCTGGAATTATTTGAGTAGAAGCCAATTTATTATTTGCCAGTGGTAGAGGCGGAGATGCTTATAAAATGAATTCTCAAATTACTGGGCTGTGTAACTTCTGTGAGCATTTTTTCCTATCTTTAATTATGTACCATTCTAAATTGCCTTTTTTTTTAAAGGTTAATTTCTTCTTTTAACTAGAGAAAAAAATAGAGAAAATAGGATACCTTGAATAGAGTGTCACAGTTCCTCCATGCCTTCCAGCCAGCTAGTGTGCTCCTGTGGCACAGCTGGTGTGTGCAGGTTGTGACCCAGGATGTGAACCTGGTGTGATGTAGGATGTGAACCCAGGGCTTGACCATATGGTTGAATATTGTACAACACTGCCTTGTACTACTGCAGGTAGGCCCTAAATTGCAGTTAAAAAAATATTCTCAAGAAAAAATGCTAAAGAAACTTAATATACAATACATTTATGTAATACATTTTTCCTATATTGTTAAACATCTCAAAGTGCGAATGAATGAAAGATGAACAGTACGTCTTTTCTTTTGTGTACTCAGCTGTGAACCTAGGTATATCACTACGGTCTCTGAACACTTAAGCAGAGATTATTATATTTGTTTCCACCTTGCTGGGATAGATATTAGTTATCCTGCTAAAGGAGGCTCCTTTCTTAGGAACATTTATTCATAGTTATAACAACAAAAATAGTAAACATTACTGAGCACTTGCTGTGTTCTAGGTACTCGGTTAGATTCACAATTGCAATGAATATTCACAACAATCCTATGAGAAAGATATTATCATCGCCATTTTACTTATGAATGAAGATAGTAAGGCTTAAAAGAGCATAAGAAGGGCCAGCAGATGGCATAATGGTTAAGGCGCAGACTCACACCTGGTTGAAAACAGTTCAAACCCTGGACCTGGTGACTTGAAACTCATGCTGGGCACATGTGCATGTGTGCCCAAAATCCTGAGAGGAGAATGGATTGCAGTGTGGCCATTTCTACTAGGGGATGATTTCTTGCTTTCTGCTTCTCTGTCTTCTGGCGAGCACACATACCCTATCGCAAAACAAATTGATTAATTAATTAATTAATTAATAAACCTCAAAAGCAAAAACAAAAAATCCTTAAGCTATTTGCCCAAGGACCCACAAAACCAAACTGGGGTTTGAATCTCGACTCCAAGACTCATGTTCTTCATCACAGTCCTGGAAATGTCTGTCAAAAGCTAAGGTAAGGGATCTCTTGAAGTCCCTCTTGACTGTGGGATTCTAAGACATTTGGTAGCCAGACTAGACTTCATTTGTTGACTACATGTGCCCACTCTACTGCATTTACCAGGAAGACTATAATGAGTCACTTATAGACAGATTATGCTGCCTTTTATATTGTGATTCTTAATATTTCACTGACTGATTTCTTGTAGGCATAAGCAAATCACTTTCAGACCCAGAGGTCTACCAAACTGATATGGATACAAGCATTGCATTTCATTCTGTTAGCTCACAATAAAAATACAGACAGCCCCTGTTAATTGTGCGGCTGCTTGCTGGGAGTTGTACAGAGAAAGTTCTCATTTGATTAATGCTGCCCTTGAGGAGCTCACTATGGAAAGAAAGTGCCCCCACCGACGGATACCTCTGAAAGCAGTCCCAGGGTTTGGCTAGAGAAAGTCAAAGAGCCCAGTGTATGGTGCTGCAGAGTTGGGCACAGCAGCAGGAACTTCAAGGAAACACATGCAGGTGGGCCTCCACCTGTCCTTCCAGGAAGGAGAAGGTGCAGAGGGCCTTGTCTGGGCTTCCTGCTGTCCTAATTGACAGCTGCAACTTGGCCCTAGAGTTCTTTGCAGTGCATACACTCAGGATGAACCCTGGGCCTCTCTGCTTTTCAGTCCCTTTCAGCATGGTTTAGTGAAGACAGCACACAGGCCTAGCTTCAAAGAACTGCTTCTTCCTAGCTATAGACCTTGGGCAAGTCTCTGAACTGCTCTGAATTTTAGTTATCTTTTCTACCAAATGGGCATATAATATCTACCTCTCACCAGGAAAATAAATGAGGCCATCTCTATAAGGCACCTGGCATGGCATCTGATGAGTAGGAAAGGCAACAAACATCAGCTTCGTTGGACTGTGGCCACCACCCTCCATCTCATTGAGGTCACATTCATGCACATACAGAGAGGGGCCTTAGGGGCCACCATGTGACTGGCTAGGGTGTGAATTTACGGTGCTTTGTCCAAAAGTATCTTTTTAGATGTCTTGCAAGAAGAAGGTTGGAAATGTTAGCAAAGGCCTCTGGATTTGAATTCAGAGCTAATTTTTATCTCACTTATAAAAAGTCAGTCAATGGTGGTATTACTACCTCCGGTGCAGAAGCATGAATTAATCCTCCTTGGTTTATGCCACATCATCACACCTGGTCCTTTCAAGGCTTCCTCCTAATGATTACTTTGCTTCTTTCCCCTTAGAAACGGGCTTTGAAAAATGTATATTATTCTGTGCACATGTGTTTTAGATGTACATACATGCTTTTATGTTATGTATTCTATTATACCCTCATGGTTTTCAGTAAACACTGTTTTTGAGATCCCTCCCTGTGCTGTGTATGCATCTGTTCCTTGCTGGGTTAATACTCTAGAGTGCGCAGCTTCCACATTTCCTTCATCTATCCTGCCAGTGATGAACATCCAGGTTGCTTCCAACTCCCTTCCAGCATACATAGCCCTTGCACCTTTCTGGTGATCTGAGTGGGGATTTCCATAGCTGTTAACCGAGGAAGAGAAATTTTGGAGCCGTAGGATCTGCATCTATTTAATTTGACTACATAGTTGCAGACCACGCTTTGGAACATCTGCATCCTTCTGCATCCCACCAACACTCCCTGTCTCTGCCAATACTTGGTATTTCTTATTCTCTTATTTTGCAAGGGTAATAGATGCAAATTGTATCTCATCGTGTTAATTTGCATTTGAGAGATCACCAGCGATTTTAGCACCTTATAGTATGCTCATTATTTTTCTGTTTCCTCTTCTGAAATTACATATCCATACTGTCAATCCATTTTCCTATACTGTGGGTATTTTTTTCTTGTTGGTTTGTAGTCCATATGTAGTACAAATCCCTTGCCAATTTTAAATATTGCAAGTATGTCCTCTCTTTTTATCCATTATTGAACAACTATCTTCGTAATGTCTTTTTTTTTTTTTTGAAGAGGTTTTTGCTATAGGGTGCATGCGCTCACCAGACAGAGACAGAGAGACAGAAAGAGAGAAATCACCCCTCAGGGGGGATGGCCACGCCGCAATCCCTTCTCCTCCATTCTCTCGGGACCTTGGGCACGCACGCACACACGCCCGGCGTGAGTTTTAAGCCACTAGGTCCGGGATGCGAACCGCGGTTGACTACGTGGGAGTCCAGCGACATAGCCATTATGCTAACTGCTGGTCCCGTAATGTCTTTTTTTCAAAAAGGATTTTAGAAGGAGCTTGTGCACTTGCTGGAGAGAGAAAGAGAGAGAGATAGGGAAAGTGAGAAAGTACCCCACATGGAGAATGGTTACACCACAACCCCTTCTTCATTTCTCACTCCTTTTGGGATTTTGAACATGCATGCACGTATGCTCAACCTGTTTTCAAGCCATCAAATCTAGGACTTAAACTGTGCAGTTGGCCATGTGGGATCCAGGAGACTTAATCACCAGGCCATCAACTGACTCCATAAATGTCTTTTGTTGAAAATAAATAATAAAATTTTATTCTTTTTCACTGTTTTGTAATGCTCCTTTCCTCATGTATTGGATCCTTATGTCACACGAGTACGTCTCTGAGCCCTCCATTTTATTGGTCAATTCGTCTTCATTACTTTATGACTTTATAAGATATCATATAATAGGGCAAGTTCTCTTATTATGCTTTTTTTTCTTTAATTGCTATTTGGAACATGTGCTGGCTGGAGAGACAGTGAAAGGGAAAAGAGGAGAGAGACAGAGAGAGAGAGAGAGAGAGCACAAGCAGCCCCCAGGGCCATTCTGACCATTCTGCAGTCCCCTCTCTTCCAGTCTCTTCTGGGGATTTTGGGCATGCACACACACACATCTGATGTGTTCCTCAAACCACAGGATCTGGAACTTGAACTGTGTAGGCAGCCATGTGGGATTCAGCCACTTTAACCACCTTGCTACCAGCTAACCCTTTACTATTATTATTTTTTTTTTGAGAGGTTTTCACTATAGGACGCGTGTGCTCGCCAGACAGAGAGAGACATAGAGACAGAAAGCGAGAAATCACCCCCCAGTGGGGATGGCCAAGCTCTAATCCCTTCTCCTCCATTCTCCCCTAGGGATCTTGGGCACGCACGTACACGCACCCAGCGTGAGTTCTAAGCCACCGGGTCTGGGACGTGAACCGCGGTCTACTACATGGGAGTCCAGCGACATAGCCATTACGCCAACTGCTGGTTCCCCCTTTACTATTATTTTTTAAGGTTGATAGGTTATTTCATTTTTATCACTGCCATTGTATGGGTGTACTACAGCTTATTTACCCATGCACCTACTGAAGGTCATCTTGGTTGCTCCCAAGATTCGGCAGTTGTGACTAAAGCAGAGTACAAATTTTTGTGCCGATATGTTTTTAATTCAATGGGTATATATTTAGGAGACAATTTTGGATCGTATGATAAGATCATGTTTAGCTTTCTAGGAAACTGCCAAACTGCTTTCTAAAGTGGCTGCACCATTTCAAATTCCCACCAGCAATGAAAGAGCGTTTCTGCTGCTCCTATTTCTGCCAGCATTTGGTGGTGGTGTTAGTGTTCCGGCTTTTAGCGATTCTAAGAAGTTTGTAATGGTATCTCATTGTGGTTATAACTTGCAATTCTATAATGACATATGACGAGGATCTTTTCATGTGCTTATTTTCCATCTGTGTAACTTCTATGGTGTAATGTCTCTTCAGATCTTTTGCCCACACTTTAATTGAGTTGTGTGGTGGTTAACTAAACTTGACTGGATTGAAGGATCTCTGAATGTCTGGTGAAACATTGTTCCTGGGTGTGTCTGTGAAAGTATTGCCAGACAAGAGCTGTACATATGTCAATGGGTTGAGAGAGAAAGACCCACTTTAAATGTGGCAGGCTCCAACCCATCAGCTGGAACTGAAAGAAACAGAAGGGAGAAACAAAGAGAGTGGAGTTCTATTTCCTTTTTCTTGCCTCTCTTTCCTTCCCGCTTTCCTTGCAGTGTGTGCTGTGTGTTCCACTGCTGCTACCTGCATATCTACTTACTCCATCCCTGCTCCATGACCGGCTCTGTTATGTTCAGTTTCCTCTGGTTCTTGGTCCCTTCACTCCTTCGGCCAGACTTCAAGTTCTCTAACTTTTGGACATTGCACTTATACCAGCAGCTGCCTGAAGGCTCTTGGGCCTATGGCCTTCCAAATGCTCCTTTGACCTGAGACTGGAAGTTGAATCTTTGACTTCTCTGCTTCTGAGTCTCCCAGCTGTTTTTCTCTAGCTTGCAGACAGCTTATTGTAGACTTCTCCACTTTGTAATCATATGAGATAATTCTTATAATAAGTCCCCTCTTTCATATGTATTTATTCTATTGATTCTGTTTCTCTGGAGAAGCCTGACCAATATGTTTGTTTGTTTTTAAGTTTTCTTTTATTGAGAGAGAGAGGCACTCTCAACAGAGTCTCATCATGCTGTGATCCCCACCCCCACCAACCTTCCATAACTAGGATCCTGGACATGTATCCAGCATGTTTCAGGTTGACCTGATCCGAGCCTCTGTCTTCCATATGGCTCCAGCATTGCAGAGCAGGGCTCTACCACCTGTCTCACCACAGCTGAGCCCGTTTGATTTCTTGTTGTTGGATTTTAAACATTCTTTATATATTCTGGGCATAAGTCCTTTTTTCCAGTTTATAGCTTGTCTTTTGAACTCTTAATTTTTTTCTACTAAAAATTTATAGAATATAAAAATGGAAAAAGTTTGCAAGTGTCAAAGATAAATAGATGATGTGATCAACACATGGTTAACAGGGTCCTGAAGGATCCGATTCAGGGAGGATGTCACTGAATTAGGCACAGTATTAAACACAGTGATGGGTGTATATCAGATGTAGGTAATTTCCCCCTGTATTTTAATTCTGACTGAGAAGAGAGAAGTCTATGGTTATGAGAAGTTGAAAGTGCAGATACTGTGTGAGGAGCCATGTACTGTGAACCAGAAGTAACAGACTGAATGAAAAGGCAAAGAGACAGAAGGACTTTGGGGATGTCTCAAAGCTGGGACCGTGTGCTCAGGTATGTTGTGGGTTTGTTTGCACTGATGAACTTTAATGCTCAGCCCAGCTGCTCTGTAGTAGAATTCAGTACCACAACCAGGGTGAATAGTACTTCTGCCTCAGAAGCCTCTGGCTCCAAATAAGGTGCTGGGATGAACTCAAAAGAAAGATCTCTCAGCTTAGAAAATAATCCTAAAAATTGAGCAAATTAAGCAAAAAGTAACTAAGACTTTAAGACAAAAAAGGCACCAAACTGTGTTTGAATATTCTGAGTTTTTAAATCTTGCTTTCGGGGCTACTTTTTCATATATATCCATATAATGAGCATTTCTAATACTTTCATACAATTGCATTAAAACACTTAAAAAAGAGGAGAATTGGATTTATCCCATGTTGTTGTTTCTGACACCCATGTTGGATGGCGAGACGGAAGAGACTGCTCCTCCCTCAGCCAACCTCACTCTTCAGGAATTGGCAGGTGTAATTAGTAGAAAAGACTACCCTAGGGACTTTAGGCACAGGGCGTGTGCCTCTCCCTCCTCATCCCAGGAGCAGAGGGCATCCTCCCTTTATTACAACAGTGTTTCCCAGCGAGCTTGGCTGTGACCCCCACGCTTTGAGAAATGACTCAAGATACCCTTCTAATGTATCAAAGTTGGTCTGTGAGAAGAAACGTATTTGCCATTCCTGAAGTAGCTTGAACTGTCTCCAAAGGACCCTCTGGCTCACTTTTGGAAACTTCCTGACCTTCTACAACCTGCAAGTGCAGGACAGCACTGCCTACTAGATGACTCACTGGGCAGCTGTGGGGCAAGCTGCCTAATGGAATTAATACACAGCAAAGAGACGCCCTGGTGGCCCTGAGGCCCACAAAGGAAACTCCCAGGCCATGCCTCCAGGCTGTGGTCGGCTGCAGCTGTGACCTATTCCTGTGTGTCCTTTTCATTTCTCACTCACTGTTCTGGTCACCTGAGCCAACCAGAGTCGAAACATCTGCTTTGGGTCACATAAGGCCATGATCTGAGAAAAACAAATAAGCTACTAAGAAAATGCAGAGATGTCTATGAGTGGGATTGAGGACTGTAGGCGAGGGAATTTGGTAGGTGCATGTTTAAGTAGTGACGTGAGACAAATTCTGCCCAAGGGAAGGACTAGGGCTGGGGTAGAGGGTGTGGTTTCTGAGCACACACTGAGGACTTTAGGGACGAACCTGTGAGTGAGCAGGATAGTCATGTTGGTACATGAACACAAACAATGCCAACTCTGTGTTCGAGTTGTACATGAAAGCAAAATGATCACTTTTGTGTGTGGGGTGGTATGGAGAGGAGGACAGTAAGGTAAGAGGACTAGCAACTATGAGAATGGGTTTAAAGCACTTCATGACAGCTCTAACATTGAAATAGGTCCTTGGCACTGAAAATACAAAATAGGGGTTCATGGTCTGCCCTGGGGATACAAGAGAGTCACACCTCCATTTTTTTAGCTGCTGCTAGGACAGTGCAGGGAGACCCAAAGTGACAGGTGAGGATATTTTAAAAGCAGAAGCAGAGTTGTGGCACACATATCTGTAAGGAATGAGCCAACCATGTGAGAAAATAGAAATGTAGAGCCTTTACAGAAAGGGAGAGGGAGGGAGGGAGACAGGCCAGAGAAGTTGCACGCTGAGGTGGAGGTTAGCGATTTTTGTAAGTGTATAAGGAGGGGGAGTGTCTTAGAGGTAGAAACAGTCATGTATGGTAAAGGTTTAGGGGGAGAGCAGATTAGCGTGCCATGTAACATCTGGTGACATGTGCAGAGTCCAACGCCACGTGCTACATCTAGGTTAGATCCGAGTGCAGTGCAGGTCTGATGACAGGCTAGTTCCGGGTTGTACCAGCCAACTAGGGCATGGCATCCAACCCCCACATCCAAGCTGCCAGGCCTCCAACCTAACAATACCCTGTTAACATGCCCTTGCAGATCAGGAGGTGAGAGAATGGGATGGAGATTTCAAAACTTTATTATTTCTGTTTTCAACACAATGGTGATGGTGATGTGGTTTGGTTGGTGGTAGATGGTAGGGGGAGGCAAGACTGAGTGCATACTTGGTGGGGGGGGAGGCAGTGCCAAAAGCTGGCCCCGTCCTGGAACGTATCAGGATGCAGAAGCCATAGACTGTGTGCACCATAATGACAAGACAAGACAAAACAAAACAAAAGAGCACAGACTCGGTCTTCCAGTGCTCTGCATTCAGCAAATCAGTTGGGAAGAGATGGTCTCAGTGCTGGGCTGCAGACACAGGGCGGACTCTGGGGAGGCCTCTCCAGGAGGCTGGCAGAGCTGGCCTTCAGGATGATAAAGGCTGCTCAGTCCTACTGGCTTCTTAGCTGAGGGTTTGAAGATGGAAGTCTTGGCGGATGACACAGGAGTTATCACAAGGTTAAAGCCTTGGAGAAAATGTCCCACCTTGAAGGCCACTGAGTCTTCACTCATCAGATGGAAAGCTTTCAGTATGGGGCTTCCCAGAGCCTCTCTGTTGGTGTTGGAAATATACAAAATGATGTTTTTTGTTTGTTTTTAATTCTAGTAATTACAATTCAAGTCAAAATGAGGACCTAGGTTTAGCATGTCAAGGAGTGGAACCATTATACATAGACACAACTTAAAGAGGGTGTGTGGATTTAAGCCCTTCAACAAGCTAAGGGATATCTGCAAGTCAGCAAGAGGGTACATGGTGGAAGGCATGTGACACCTGTCAGTGACTGGCCAGTCTTCCTCACAGCTTTGGTTGCACTCATTTCCAGCCAGCACATGATCTGCTAGGGGAAGTCATGGTCTCCATTTTTCCCAGGGACAGGAGTCCCCATGGCCAGCACGTGGTAGATCTCGACCAGCTCAGACCACACTGGCGAGATGTAGGGAGCTGCCAATGCTCAGGTGGGTCTATGCTGACTGAGGAGCCTGGCACTGTAGGCTGGCCTCACAGCTACTGGTTTACAATTGCATGCACCTGAAGTTACTGAAGCCATTATGCATCACTGACTATGCACTGTTTCAAAATGTTTCCACTATTTATACCATGTACTCCATACGGTTTGAAACATGTTTATGACCTTGGGGTAAAGCAGATGTTTATCTCCTTTGAAGGAGGAAGCCATGGACTTATCTGTAACAAGCTAAACATATTTACAACTTTTGAGGGGGAAAAAAAAAACATGTTTACAAGCAAAGGAACATTTTTGGTGGAAAAATTTGTTTACCAGATTTAAGCACAGCAAACAGTATTAGTCATATTTGCTAAAATGTAGGAGGAGGAATCCTTTACAAAAATTCATTTTGTGTATTGCAGACTAGACAGTGGATTACCCTTGGCCCTTACTGTTTGGTTCAATGTGTGTTTAGATTAGTCTGCATTTTCCAACACATGGTGCTTGTCATTCTAGAAGCAGAGTGGAGCTGCTTTTGTTTGAAAGCATTTCATTGGGAAAATGCTTCAAAAAAAACACTTAGAATAACAGAGATCTGCATGTAATGGTTCTTGGTGGCTTGGGTTTGGGTTTCCTGGACACTATACCCCATGAGGATGGGGAAAATTTTTCTTGCCTGAAGCTGTATTCCCAATTCTGAGAATAAAGTCTGGCATATAGAAGGTGTTCAATACATACTGAATGAAATAAATGAATGAAAGGGAGAATGGGGCCAAATCAGCCATGTGATATCTAGCACCTTAGCCTCCATGCCATCTGCTGGCCCAAGAATGACCTTTTTAACAGACACTTCTTTACTTCACTCTCTATGCTGAGGAGTCCAAAGTCCTATGTGGATCTTCCTTTTATCTCATACTTCTTCCTTATAACTTAAGAAAAGAGCAGGAATTCAAACTATTATACTAATAAATAATAAGCACTTTAGAAGCTTGCCTTTGGTTACCGGGGTCTCTTGGCTCCTCATTCCAGGCTCTAGGGGCTGGCCCAGACAACCAGGTGGGGCACCTAGGAGCCACCTGACCACCTACTGACCTACCAGAGGCAGCATCTCATCCCCGGTCAGCCTAAAAGCTCTGTGTCCTACTGTCCTGCTGGGAAAACAATCTCCTTCCTATATCTCCCAGGCCCAGGGGTTTATCCAGATTCCACAGAGTGGAGGGACTTGCAGGGATTAGGAGTCTAATGCCTGGTTTCTAAACTCAGGCATTAACAGGATGCCAAGAGTCAAGGATAAGTGCCAGGCAATTTTTTTTTTCTTTTTCTCAGCGAGACCCAGGTGTGAGCTGCAGTGCCACTAAAGGGTCAGGAGCCAAACCCTACAGCCTGGAGTTTGCACTGCGGCCCTACAAGGTGAGTCTGTATGCCGGATTACTGTCCTGTCCCACAGCTCAACCCTGGCTGTATCACATTGATATTCACAAAGTCTCCTGGGCCTCATTTTTTAGTTGTGGTTTGTTTTTGTTTTTAAGTTTTTACTATAGAGTGTGTGCACTTTCCAGAGAGAGAGAGTGTGTGCACTTTCCAGAGAGAGAGAGGGAGGGGGGTGGCCATGCCACAATCCCTTCTCCTCCATTCTCCTCTTGGGTTTTGGGCACACATGCACAAATGCCTAGTGTGATTTTTTTTTTTTTTAATAGAGAGATTTTTGCTATAGGGTATGTACACTCACTGGAGAAACAGAGAGACTGAGAAACAGAAAGTGATAAATCACCCCCTGGGGGGATGGCCATGCTGCAATCCATTCACCTCTCGGAATTTTGGGCACGCACGCACATGTTCCTGGTATGAGTTTAAGTTGCTGGGTATGGGACTCGAACTGCAGTCGACTACCTTCGTATTCCAGCAATGTAACCACTATGCAATCTACTGGTCCCTCCAGTGTGATTTTCAAGCCGCTGGGTCCAGAACTTGAACTGTGGTCTGACGTGTGAGAATCCAGCATCTTAACCACGATACCACCTGCTTTTTAAGTCTTTGAACCTCAGTTTATAACCACCTCCATCCCATGGTTTTTAGGTATTTGAACCTCAGCCTTCTAATCTGTAAAACAGGAGTAATCAATTTACCTCAAGTTGTGAGTATCTAAATTGAAGAAAGTGTATGAAAGTTCTGTAAAGATACAGTATCATTGAGTTAGATTTTAAAATGAGAGTCAGCACGTATTGAGAGATGCTGTGTGAATCCTTGTACAAGCCTTAGCTAAACGTTTACCCTTCCTAACCTCCTGTCAGTTAGGTCATCACTGCTCATGATCATTGCAGAAACAGCTTAATAAAGTAGGAGAGCATAAAGTAGAAAGCAAAAAGTACCCATGATTCCCCTCATTCACTGATAGTCATTGACTATGGTTTTTGTTTTGTATTTTATTTACTATAGGGCACATGCACTCACCAGAGAGAGAGAGAGAGAGAGAGAGAGAGAGAGAGAGAGAGAGTGGGAAGCCACCCCCCCGGGAGGATGGCTGTGCCATAATCTCTTCTTCTCCATTCTCCTCCTGAGATTCTGGGCACACATGCACATGTGCCCAGTGTTGAATTTCAAGCTGTCAGGCCTGGGACTCAAACCATGCAGTTGGCCATATGGGATCCAGCCACCTTAACCACCTTGCTGGCCCTCATTGATTATCTTAACGTTCTGCCTTCCTCTAGAAGAGATTCTGGTGCTGGGTGAGTTGGAGGAGGAAGGGCTGGGAACAAGGATGTGGTACAAAGGTGAGCATGTGCCTGTGCTCTGGTGCTGACCCCAGTGGCAGAGAGTGTGGGTGGCATGTGCAGGAGGGTACAGACGCGGAGGTGGCCTGTTGTCCACAGTCCATGCTGTGTTTTCCTGGTGAGTGTATAGAAAGGTTTATCCAGAGAAACAGAACTGACACTCCCCCACACAGTGAGAGGGGTGGGGGTGACTAGGAATTAGCTCACATGATTATGGAGGTTGAGACGTCTCAAGGCCTACAGTCAGCAAGCTAGAGACCCAGGAGAACTGGTGGTGTAAGTTCTAGCCTAAAGGCTGCATGTCGGAAGACCTAAGAAGAACCGCTGTTTCCGTTTTTCTAAAGACCGGAAAAGACCAATGTCCCATTTCCAGGCAGTCAGGCAGACGTTCGCTCTTCCTCAGCCTTTAATTCTACTCAAGCCTGTGACCATGAGTGGAGGCCCACCCACAATAAGGAGGGCAGCCTGTTTCGCTCAGTCTATCCATTCAGATGTTAACCTCACCCAGAAACAGCCTTGCAGACACTCCCAGAATAACATTTGGCCAAATAACTGACAACACGGTCCAGTTAAATTGACATAAAATTACCCTTCACAGCAAAGTGTAGTGCAGATAGTGAATCTCAATATTTGTAGTCTCTGGATTCTTCCTCATGCCTGTGAGGCCTGGGAGACCAATTGACCCTACTGCTAATTATTGTAAAAGCCAGAAATGCAAACTGGTTTGAATAAGGGAAAAACTGGCCAGCAGTAGGAAGCATGTTTACTGGAAAAACAAAACAAAACAAAACCCCCAAAAAACCCCCAAAAACCAAAGAAAACAAACAAACCAAAAAAACCTAGTGTAGGGACCAGGAAGCCCTCCATCCATTAGGGCTAATCATGGCCACAACACTGGGGGCCTGGCCTGAGCAAGGTGAGCTCCAGAGGTGGTGGCTGGGACTCAACAGTTCAAAATGCCTGGGGGAGAGTGAGGCCGGCCTAGGGGATCTTTCACTACACACTGCACTTGAGGAGGACCATGCACATTTATGCCACATAGGTGGGCATGAGTCGTGGTACTCTTTTTCTACCACAAAGGCAGCATTGTTCTGATTCCACAGAGGGCCTCTTACGTTGTTTCTCCCAGTGCATGACCCTCTGCAGGCCTGAGTGTAGCTTTCTGACTCATTGAAGGAGGCGGTTGGGAGGATGCAGAACTGGCTGGAGAATCAGGCGATGCCGAGTGGATGTCTGGCTCGCTGCCCCTTTGGTCTTTCTCTGATAGTCCTCTCCATCACCTGTCCAGATCTACAGGGCAAGGGTAATGGTAGCCAGGTTTGTGCCCTGTGACATAGTAACTGTGTCCCAGCAAATCAATCAAGGGGGAACATGGCTCACACTGGCCTGGTAGTTTCTCTCTCAAGATTAGAATTGAGGAGCTCAGAGGCTAGGAGCTCAGAGGCTTTGCCATGTTTAAGGCAAAGCACCAGAGTGAAGCTTCTAAATGTATTAAAGGTTTTGCCATAGGGAGTGTGTGCTTGTGGGAGAGAGACATAGAGACAGTGAGAAAGTGAGAAATCACCCCCGGGGGACTGGCCCTGCTGCAATCCCTTCTCCTCATTCTCCTCCTAGGATTTTGGGAGTATACACACACATGCCTGGTGTGAGTCTTAAGCAGCCGAATCTGGGACTTGAACCATAGTTGGCCATATGGGAGTCCAGTGCCTTAACCCCTACACCACCGGTTGAACCCCCAAAATAATATATTTTTTAAAGTCAATTTTGGGTATCTTTGAAGGATCTTGTCTAAAAGTTGATTTTGCCAAATTATGTCTAAATTCTTCTTGTTTTAAATTTGCCAGAGTGTATGTGCTCACTGGAGATGAAAGAAAGAAAGAAAGAAAGAAAGAAAGAAAGAAAGAAAGAAAGAAAGAGAGGAGCGAGAGACAGAGAGAGAGAGAGAGAGAGAGCGAGCAACCTCTAAGGACATGGTCATGTTGCAATCTCTTCTCCATCTTTTCCTCCTATCTGGATTTTGGGCTTGCAGACACACATGCCCAGCATGTTTTTCACGCTCCTGGGTCTGGGACTCAAACTGCACCATCAACCATGTGGGATATAACTTCCTAAACCATTAGGCTATGGGGTGGCCTCTAAATTATTGATCCTTCAAGATTCATAATTCTTCCAAGGCTACCTACTTCCCTCAGCATGAACATGAGCCTAGCTTTCAACATGGGTCTGGCTGGTAACTGCCTTTAGGGCATGATATAAGGGGAGGTGAAAGACTCTGCCACTCTCTGCTTTGACATGGATTGGGCAGCCTGGCTTTCGCCTCCTGTGGGGCCTGGTTATTCTCAGGGTATAATGCAAGAGGTCTTCAAAAAGTTCATGGGAAATGCACATTATGTAAAAACTACACGTAGGTTTCAAAATAGTTTTGCACCAAAATAAACTTATACTTTAATCCTATTCTCCACAATTTTTTTGAAGTTCCCTCACAGGGAGAAAAAAGATGTCAGGATGGGTCTGCTCCTCACTATGGTAGCCACTCCTCAGCAAATGTGTCTAGACTCTACCACGACCTGCATTTAAGTACTCTTTAAACTTAGGCCTGGGGAAACTCAGTGACAAGAATCCAATAATATGCTTATCTCTTCTCTTTGTTACATCTAAAATACATTTTCAGAATGCATGTTAGAAATAAGTTTTTTTCTTTTTTAGGTTTTTGCTATAGGGAGTATACACTTGCCAGAGACAAAGTGAGAAATCACCCCCCGGGGACTGGCCACATCAAAGTCTCATCTCTTTCATTCTCTCAGGATTTTCGGCATGCTCGCTCATGCATCTGGAGTGTTTTTCAAGCTGCTGGGTTTAGGACTTGAACCATGGAGTCAGCCATGTGGGATCCAGCACGTTAAATACCATACCGTCTGCTGACCCAGAAAAAAAAATTTTTAAGTTTATTTATTCCATGAGCGAGATATGTATATATAGAGAGACATACAGACAGAGAGACAAGAACCAAGACCCCACTAGGGTCTTGACACCACAATCCACCTCCAACCTTAGCCAGCCTTGGATCATGGGCACACATGTGCCTGGCATACTCAGGGAAGTATCCTGATGGCAACTTGGGAGCCTCCCATGTGGGGTCAGCCTCACAGAGTATGGTGTTTTACTGTTGTGCCACCTTCCAGCCCCCATTTCAGAAATTCTTATTGGTTAGAAGGCAATGTTAGCCTCTCCCATGGGACCCAACAGAAATGTAGAATACCCATTTTGGGTACATTATAAATTTAATTAATTTGTGCAAGAATCCTTCAATTGCTTTTTCCCTCATGTGAATGAAATCCACATGATTTCCAATCTGTTTCTATGGTTTCCTTCCTCTGTTCAAATACATTAATTAGCCTGTCAGTTCATTATGGATTTTGGTGCTGCTTTTTTCCCCTTTCAAATCTGAGTCCATGTTAATTTAGTTTTTGTTTCAACAGTGTTTAAAAATAGAGCAAAATTATTTTGACTAGCATGCAATCAGGCCGCTGTTGAAGGAGTTTGCCACCATTGTCTAGAGTCTCATTGCCTTTCCCGTTCCTTGGATGAGATATGGCAATACTTTCCTATTTGCCTTGCAGCAAAGTTATCCAGCCTCAATCTTCTCTGTAATATTCAGTCTGACTTAAAACCTTGGGCTCTTGGAACCAGTAGATGGCATAATGGTTATGTCACTGGACTCGCACGTAGTTAATTACAGATCGAGTCCTGGACCTGGTGGCTTGAAACTCACACCAGGCCCATGTGTGTGTGTGCCCAAAATCCCAAGAGGAGAGTGGAGGAGAAGGGACTGGCATGGCCATCCCCCCAGGGAGTGATTTCTCACTTTCTGTCTCTCTATCTCTTTCTGTATCTTTAGAGAATCTTATAGCAAAAAACCCTCTCTCTTAATAAAACAAAAACAAAAACAAAACAAACCTTTGGCTCTCTGACCTGGCAGGCAAAAGTATGTGCTAAAAATCATTGAACTTTCCTGATGGTTGGCCCAGGCAAACATATTCTCATGAAAAGATTTTTTTGTTTAGTTGTTGAAAGGGAAATTTAGGAGCAGCAGGTGGCATGGTGGTTGAAGTGTTAGCCTCCTACATGGTGTCTGTAGTTCAAATCCTGGACCTGGCCTCTTGCTTTCTCACATTCTCTCTCTCTCCTATGACTGACTGTATGTGTCCTATAGCAAAATTAAAATAATAATAAAAAATATAAATAAATAATTAATTTTAAAAGTAAGGGGTAATTTAGAAACAGTATACACAGAGAAGGCCATGTGATGATGAAGGCAGAGACAGGGATGATGTTTCTACAAGCAAAGGAATGCCAAGGATTGCCAGCAAACCAACAGCAGCCAAGGGAGAGGTATGGTGCAGACTGTCCCTCACAGCACTCAGAAGAAGCCATGCCTGTCAACACCTTGATCTTAGACTTCTGGCCTCCAGAACCATGAGGCAATCAAATTCTATGATTAAGTCACCCTATTTGCGGTACTTCATGATGGCAACATACAGAACTAACACAAAGCGTAATCTCCCTGTGTTTAGAGATGCCCAGCCTGCAGGGAGTGCTAGAGATCTGTTTTGGAACCACACTGGGGTATATCTGAACCAGGTGGCATCCTTCACAGCCCCCTGACTCCCAGAGCAGGGCTCTATTGGATGGCATCAAGAGCCTGCTATAAAAGGCCCATCTCATACATCCTGTCTCCTTTGGTCATCGTTTCAGGCACTCCTGGCTCACTCAGTCCTGTCCATTCTCTGATGCCAATCTTCAGTGTTGTCTCTGCAATTAGGCCTTTTTCCCATTCCTTAACAAGTTATCCCTTGAGTTCACCATGCTGCCTTATTCTAGCCATTGACTCCAGTGACCTTGTCCTTACCTACATCCATACTCTTTTCCTGTTCTTAAAGCCCCAGTGAGGGGTGAACCTTGATCTCCCACTTGCTGAGGTTAGAGAGATACTAACAATGCCTGAGACTCTCCCTCTCTGGTACCAAAGGTAGGAAATGCATCTGGTGTCTGAACATGGAACATCTGTAATTCTACCATGCTGGTTGCTGCCTGCTGTCCACCAGTAGAGGCTCATTTCAATGCATTTCAGAGGTCTGGACAAAATAACCTGCCTCCTTATGAAACAAACCTTTCTAGTGGCTGGTATTTTAAGATGCATTCTCTGGTTTGCTGTTTCCAGGCAAAACTCTTACTGAAGTCTATGTGGATGGATGACATACAGGATGAAGTTCATTTCTACTCAGGAGCTACCACACCACTAAGAATGATCAGAATGACTACGAAGCACCAGAAAATTCCTGAACATGAGAAAACAAAGATAATCTATAGTCTGTTTGTCAAAACATCTAGGTAGAAAGAAAAGGTGGTTTGCCATCCAAATGCTTATTTTATAGATTTGGATGGAAAAAATGCAGGTCCTGAATTTTTCACTTCTTATCTGGTATTGCTATTAGCTCTGAAGTGCTGCCTCCCTAACCTTTCTCAGTGGGAGCAAATGAGGTCAGACACCTACTCCACCTGACATGTAAGCCAATGCTGACCAGGCCAGTAAACACAGGAAGAATAGCTCTCCCAGAGTGGGTGTGGCCTGGAATTCATCTTGCTATTGGGAGCCCGAGAGTGCTATTGGCATGATCCCTTGTTTGTTGAATGCTCACTGAGTTTCAGCTGTAGGTTGTGGGGTGCAGAGGTTAAAGACAAGGACTTTGGAGTCAGACCTAAGCAGGGTCACTGGTCTTTCTTACTGGCTATAAGATCTTGGATTGCTTCTTTTTTCTCCCCTAAAGCTTATTTACTTTGAGAGAGAAAGAGAGAGAGAAGAATCTTTGACAAGGTCTTATCATGCTCCAATCACCTCCCCCAAGCCCTCCAGCTCATCAGGATCTTGGGCATGTGTGTGCATGCTTGATAAGTTTTCACATGCAGGGGATCTGAACCTGCAGTTTGTCATGGGGACTTCTAGCACTGTAGATCAGTATGTTGCCAATTGTGTTTTTTTTTAAAGAGATTTTTGCTATAGGGCATATGTGCTTGCCAGAGAGTCAGAGAGAGACAGAGCGATAGAAAGCAAGAAATCATCCCCTCCCCCTGGGGGTGATGGCCACACCACAATCCCTTCTCCTCCATTCTCCTCTCAGGATCTTGGGCATGCCTGTACTTGCGCCCAGCATGAGTTTTTGTTTTTTTGTTTTTTTTTTTTTGCCCAGCATGAGTTTTAAGCCGCCAGGTCCAGGACTTGAATCACCGTCGACTATGTGGGAGTCCAGCAATGTAACTACTATGCCATCTGCTGGACTCTGGGATTTTTTTTAATATTAATTTGTATTGTATTTTCTACTGTATATATAATAGTTGTACATATTTGTGGGATATAGTGTGACCTTCCAAAGAGTGTATACAGTATTTTACAGTGTGTGATGATTGAACTGCTTCTTAACTTCTCAAAACCTCCAGTTCCTCATCTGTAGGGCAAGGGTAATGACTTCCTCCTTAAGGCTGATGTGAAAGTTTGGGGAGATGACACAGAGAAAGCACTTGGTACAAAATAAACCCTCCACTGGCAGTAGCTACTGCTGCCTTTGACATCTCCACTCCTGTTATGTGTTCCTTATTCCTAGGGTTCGTGGAGCTTTTTACCTCAGGTGTAGGCCCTTCTCTGAGACCTGTGACCATCTCTGGATCCTGGCTCTGCCTGTTCTGAGTGATGACCATTTACCTAGCTGTGATGCTCATTTTATGTGTCAACTTGATTGGGCTGAGAGATACCTGGATACCTGGTTAAACATTATTTCTGGATGTGTCTGTGAGGGTGTTTCCTGAAGAGACTAAAATTTGAATTCATGAACTGAGTAAAGCAGATGATCCTCTCCACTGTGGGCAGGCATCATGCAGTACAACGAGGATCTGAATTGAACAAGATGGAGGGTGGTCGTATTTGCCCTCTGCCTGACTGGGACATGATCTTCCCCTGCCCTCACCACCGGCTTTTCTGTCTCCAGTTTATAACTGGCCGATTGTGAGGCTTTTCAGCCTCTATAATCACGTGAGACAATACATTATAACACACATGTACATAAAAGTATTTCAAAAAGGTAGTAAAAAATGGAATTAAAATTAAACTAAATTTATTTTGGAACAGAAATTTTTGAAATCCATGCATAGTTTTTTCATAAAACATTTTCCATGAACTTTTTTTTTGAAAGTTTTTTTTTTTTTTTT
>NW_006159479.1:2402348-2409369 GCF_000334495.1 Tupaia belangeri chinensis | reverse complement strand
CCCGCCCCCCCCCCCCCCGCCCCCGGGAGGGGGTGATGACTATGCAGCAATCCCTTTTCCTCCATTCTCCTCTCAGGATCTTGGGCATGCAAGTCCGGGCCTTGAACCGTGGTTGACTACATGGGAGTTTAGCGACATAGCCATTATGCCACTGCTGGTCCCTTCCATTAACATTTTAAAGAACCCCTTATCTGTCTCTTATTAGTTCTGTTTTTCTGGAGCATGCTGCCAAGGAGCCCTAGGGCTCTAGAAAGCCCTTACATCTGTTTGGGGGCCTTCCTGAATTCAGACAGATGACAGAGAACTTAAGTCTTGCCCCTGCCCATATTTGACCTCCCTAGAAGAATGACAGGGATAGATGGAACTCAGTTCTCCAACCACGCTGCAGACAGGCATCTTTTCAGACTCCCAGCCAGCCTTGTTCAGGCCTGCCTTCCTCCCCATCCTCTGGGGCAGCTACTGAGGTCTCCACAGGCCAGGCCTCCAAATCTGAGTTAGGACATTGACACATAATAAACACCAGGACTTCAGGGAAAAACAGACTACACAGCTGTATCCATTTTGGATTTGGGATCATCATAGACAGTGAGTTTTTTATTTTCTGTGGAGGAGGAAATAGAAAGCAAAAACCTGTCACACTGTAGAAACTCAAATAATCTACATGGGTCTCCTGGTGCCATTACAGGTAAAATAGCAAATTGCAAAGTGAAGTGGGAACTTTAATACACCTTTTTACGTACACGTGTCGAAATGACCCTGGCCAGATTTCCTCAGTGCATGAGTCAATGTTATGGAAAGACCTTGGCTTCCTGCAGGTGAGCACCCTCTCACCCAACTGGGAGCATCTAGTGACCTGGTCTTTCTTTTCTTTTCTTCTTTAAAAAGAACAATTGTATCTAACTTTATTTATTTACTTGTTTATTATATTTGACTAGAGAGGGACAGGGTGAGAGAGAGTGAAAGGGAAAGTGAGAAAGGAAGCTGCCAGGTCTGGGACTTGAAATGCAGCTAGCCATATGGGAATCCAGTGCCCTTAACCACCACACCACCTGCTGACTCCAAGTGACCTGATCTTTCTTGTGTTCCTAACATTGAGCTAGGTTTCTGGCATGTTGTAGGTGCTCAGGAAAGACTGTAGGAACCAAGTTCTGCCAAATCAGCCTCCTGTGACCATCTCCCGTCTGCTGGTGCCTGTGTGGCCTGTTCTGTTGATTTCCTCCTTTTATATTTACATATTTATTCATTCATGATGGAGCATATGTGTGCACATGAGAGAGCAGGAGAGAGAAGCACACTCCACAGGGTTCATTCATGCCACAGTAAAGTGCCTTTGGTCCTCTGACCTACCAGGATATTGGGCACATATGTGCCCAGCATGTTTTCAGGTCTGCCAGTCTGGGGTCTCCAACAGCAGCTACTTACTTCGCTGTAAAGGATGGGCTGATTTTCTTTTCTTTCTCTCTTCCTTCCTTCCTCTCTTTCTTTCTTTCTCCCTTCCTTCCTTCCTTCCTTCCTTCCTTCCTTCCTTCCTTCCTTCCTTCCTTCCTTCCTTCCTTCCTTCCTTCCTTCCTTCCTTCCTTCCTTCCTTCCTTCCTTCCTTCCTTCCTTCCCTCCTTCCTTCCTTCCTTCCTTTCTTTCTTTCTTTTCTTTCTCTCTTCCTTCCTTCCTCTCTTTCTTTCTTTCTTTCTTTCTTTCTTCTTTTTTCCTTTCTCTTCTTTCTTTCTTTCTCTTTTTCTTCCTTTCCTTCTTTTCTTCCTTCCTTCCCTCCCTTCTTCTCTCCTTCTTTTTCTTCTCTCTTTTTTTAAAAAAAATTTTATACAAGAGGGCTCATGTACTCACCAGAGAAGAGAGAGAGAGAGACAGAGAAAGAGAGGGAGAAGAAAAAAGCACCTCCCAAAGGGGCATAGTCATGATGCAATCCCTTCTCCTCCATTTGTCCATCCTGTCAGGATTTGGAGCATGCAGGTTCCCCAGCCTGGCATATTTTCAAGCCACAGGGGTGGGATCTCAGCTGCAGTAGGTCATGTGGGATCCATCTCCCTTCACCAGTAGGCTATAGGACTGGCCCAGATTTCCTCTGTGAAAAGGAGCACTTGGGAACTACACACTAGTGCAGCAGTAAAACGCTACATGCTGTGAGGCCAGTCCACAAGTTTGAACATGGGAAGGCTCCAGGTTCATGTTCAGAGACCTCCTGGATTAGGCTGGACATGCCACGGATGCAGAGTTAGCTGAAGCTGGCAGCGGATTGCGGCACCATGACCCTGGTTGTGGCTGAGGATGATGTCTCTCTGCTTCTCTGTCTGTCTCTCTTGCTCATGGAAAAAAAAAACAAAACATTAAAAGTATATATGGGACCAGCAGATGGCATAATGGCTATGTTGCTGGGCTCCCATGTAGTCGACTGTGGTTCAAGTCCCAGACCTGGTGGCTTAGACTCACGCCGGGCATGTGTACGTGTGTGCCCAAGATCCCAAGAGGAGAATGGAGGAGAAGGGATTGCAGCGGCTTTAACATCCCCCCGGGGAGGGATTTCTCGCTTTTTGTCTGTCTCTGTCTTTCTGACGAGTGCATGAGCCCTATAGCAAAAACCTCTCAAAGAAAAAAAAAATATATATATATATAATAGAAGGGAGCACAAACAGGTGCTGGGTCCTTAGTTGAACACTTCTGAACACTGTTTAGTTTCGTTCTCTCAAAAGCCCTGTGAAGAAGGGACTCACCCTCATCTGGCAAAGGAGGCCCTAAGAATCAGAGGTTGGAGGATTTACTCAGATCCCACAGTTAACCAGAGACAGGGTCAGGAATCAGTTCTGCTCTTTACTGAGTTAGTCAGCTCTTTTATTTTTATGTGACTTTTGAACATCTTAAGCCGTTCCAATCCCATCTAGATAGTCACAGTTTTCAAGGCAGGAACCAAGGATAATATTTCTTTGAAATTCCCACAGTGCCAGGAGTAACTGATAAATAATTGTTGATTGATCCCCATAAAAGGCCTTGATATCAGACAGCTGACCAGTCTCATGACAAGCTTTTCTCTTTGAGAACCTTCAGATCCATGAGTTGGCTCCAGGACACAGGGATGAAAGCAAGTATTATGTTTGAGGACAGGATTGGGCATCTAGTCTGTAACCCTGGAAACCTGCTTTGCCAGTAACAGAGAGCATGAGTCAAGTTCATGGCTAAGGTTCTTAATACTTTTTAACCTTCCACACCCTGTATACACAGAGACAGGCAGTCAGCATGGATTAAGGGGGCCCCGGTTAACCCCCTACCTCTTAATATTTGGTCAATGTACAGAAGTGGGCTGCCAGGTACCGAAGATTAACTGGTCTGGATTATCTGCCCGGGCAGATTAGCTTGGCCAAGGTGGGGCAGCCCAGTGTCCCTCAGCAGGAGCCAATTGTAGGCCAAGCAGCGGGAAGTTCTGTGTAAGTCGGAGGCCCGGAGACGACGCTGCTCTATCTTGTGTTATGTGAGGGTATTGGTCAGATACACCAGTCAGATAACAAAGTACCAGGCTGGGTGATTTACACCACAGAAATTATTGTCTCTGAGTTCTGAAGCCTTAAATCTGAGATCAAGGTGTGAGCAGGGTTGTTTCTTCTGAGGCCTCTCTGTTTTAAATGGCTTTTCCTCTGGGTCTTTCCTGTGTGTGTGTGTGTGTGTGTGTGTGTCCCATTCTCCTGCTGTCTATTCTTTTTAATTGCCTGAGGGTGTGCACGCTCACCAGAGACAGATAGAGAGGGAGAAAGCATCCCTCCCCATGGAGCATGGTCATGCCCAGATCCCTTGTCCTCCATGTCTCTATCCTGTTGGGGTTTTGAGAACTATGTGTATGTACCCAGTGTGTTTCTCAAGTTGTCGGGCTGGGGTTTGAGCTGTGGTCAGCCCTGTGGAACTGGGTTAAGTTAAGAAAACCGTCAGGCTATGGGGCCAACTTCTAATCACCTCTTCTTATAAGGACACTGGCCATACTGGATTTGGGCCCACCCTTAATGACCTTACTTTAACTTCATCATCCCTTTAAAAGCTCTATCTACAAATACACAGTCTGAGGTCCTAGAAGTTGGGGATTCAGCATATGAATTTTGGAGGAACAAATTGGGATGTACTGTAAGAAAGGGACCTGTCTATAAACTTTGATATTGAGGCCAGCATCACACACTCAAGGTGCTGAAAGAGGCCAGTCTGTGGGAGCAGGAGAATTGCATACTCAACAGACTGACAGTATAGCAGGGAGTAGCTGTAGTAGTGGCTATAGAAAAAAAAATGTATATATACATACACACATTAATATTATATATAGTATATGTTGGGATGTTAGAAAATGTATTTCTCTATGCAAAAATGTGTCATGACTTCTGACACCCCAGTACTACATAAGCATATGTAGAAGCTGTAGTATATATAGTGTATGTACATTGTAGTAGCTATGGCTTATATATTTTGTATGTGTTTACGTGTGTGCGTATACATAGTATATGTGTGTGTACACAGTACACATAGATATAGTAGTATATTTAGTGGCTATAGCAGTAGAGCTTCTAGGTCTTGGTGGTGACCTCTGATCATGACCTCTCCTTATGCTCTAGACAAGGTTTTGCATCACTTCTAACTGCCTTTCATCCATCTAGTTCACCTCGTTTTGCAGTAATGACAGCCCCCAGGAAAAGCACAGATTGGATTAGCTCAAGGTACTGTTCTTTCAACACCCTGGGGATTCACAGCTGTGAATCACTGCTGTGAGAAGCTGGTTTAGTCCCACTCCCTTTCTTTAAATCAGCAATGACCTAAACAAATGAACCTCAATGCCTAGGAAATCGAGCTAGAGTCAGTGCTCTGAAAATGGAAAGGTACCAGGCAAGGATGAAAATTTTATGGCTCCCAACAGCTGAAGCTGAAAGCCTAGAATTTATTGATTTGTCCATGCAGCCCTCTAGAGTTCAAATTTCTCACAGTAACTGCCAAATTGTTTAAATGCAAATGCTATAGCTATTCTAATCTCCCTAGGGAGTTTTACTTTATCCCCAGACTAATGTCTGTGGATCCATTCTTCATCTAACATTTTCGAGTCAAGCATCAGTTCCACGAAGTGCATTTTTCGAGCTCCTAAGAGAACTAAGGTACTATGTGGAATTACTTTAGTAATTCAGAGTAGCAAAGGAGAGGTCTCATGTTTTCTGCAGCCCATGAAAGGCACTCACAGAAGCCTGAAGGTAATGTGATGGAAGCATATGGGAGGGAGTGATTAATTCAGGTGTGTGTGTGTGTGTGTGGTGTGAGCCACACAGCATTATTTACTTCTTTTTTTTTTTTTTTTTTTTGAGAAATTTTCACTGTAGGGCGCGTGCGCTCGCCAGACAGACAGAGAGAGACATAGAGACAGAAAGTGAGAAATCACCCCCCAGGGGGGATGGTCATGCCGCAATCCCTTCTCCTCCACTCTCCTCTCGGGATCTTGGGCACGCACGCACACGTGCCCGGCGTGAGTTTTAAGCCACCGGGTCCGGGACACGAACCGCGGTCGACTACATGGGAGTCCAGCGACATAGCCATTACGCTAACTGCTGGTTCCCAGCATTATTTACTTCTGAAGCGACTGCTGAAACTGGGGCCAGGTGAAGTGGTAGAAACACAATGGGTAAAAACTTGGCCAACACATGTTTAAAATAAGAGACCAGCAGTTAGTGTAATGGGTATGTTGCTGGACTCCCATGTAGTTGACCGCGGTTCAAGTCCTGGACCCGGTGGCTTAAACTCATGCTGGGCATGTGTGCATGCGTGCCCAAGATCCCGAGAGGAGAATGGAGGAGAAGGGATTGCGGCGTGGCCATCTTCCCTGGGGGGTGATTTCTCGCTTTCTGTCTCTCTTTCTGGCGAGCGCGCACACCCTGCAGCAAAAACCTCTCCAAAACAAACAAACAAAACAAACAAACAAAAAAACATACACATTGGCCCAAATAGTGATTGATGAACATGAATATTAACCATTTTTTCAGATATTGATCATCTTATTTTGGCAGATTAGCAGTTCAGCATTATTTGTGTGTGTGTGTGTGTGTGTGTGTGTGTGTATAGTTAAGCATTTTTGTTTATTTTCTAGAATAAGGAAACATTTTTAATAGTTTAGATTTTTATTATCTTTGTAATATTTCCAGTTTGCTTTCAGCCAATTGTTATTCTTTTACTTGTTGGTCAATGTTTTCATGAATTCTTTTTTTTTTCAATTTATTTATTTGCATTCATTCACTGTACATCATTACAGCATACAAAATGAGATTTTCCATCCAGAGTACACTGTATATTGTCTCAATCAAGCACATCAACAAACATGTTATTATTAGCAAATGATCTTCCATTTCTTGTTTTCTGTATGTTTTGCTTTTTCTCCCCCATCCTTGGTTCCCTCTCTTACCCTCTGCCACCTCCTGTTCTCCTCCCACACTGTCTCTGTTATCTATCACACTGTCTCTGGTATCTATGTTTGTTTTCTATACCGTTTCCCCCCCACATTTTATTGAATCACCAAAGACCCTAATCAATCCAAATACCCTCATAGCAAACACATGTGACACACACATTTCCATGAGCACAAGTCTAACTTTACGCATCCTATAAAGTAGCACCTGGCTGGGGCTACATATCCTACTGCAGTCATTAAATAGATATATTTTATTCCTGAAACTTTTTTTTTTGTAACTCAATTTACATTCCTTCCCTAAGCATCATCACAGCACACAAAATGTGATCTCCCATCCAGTACACACTGCATAGTGACTCAATCATACACATTACAAGAAATTTTCCATTTCTAGTTCCTAGAATTATTTCCACCCCTCTTTCTGACCCTCTGTCCTCTCCCACCCTCTTCTCACACTACCTCCAGTGTCCAAAATTGTCCTCCATTCCCTTCCCACCCACATTGCATTGATCACACGATTTCCTACATAACCTGACTACTTTCAAAGGTGAGTTCCCCCGTTACTACTAAGAAAACCAGTTTTAACTTAAATCAAAG
>NW_006159479.1:2397090-2402019 GCF_000334495.1 Tupaia belangeri chinensis | reverse complement strand
TGATTCTATTTGGGGTCCTTTGTATTTCTTGGGACTGGATCTTCGAATGCCTCTCTAGGTTTGGAAAGTTTTCTTGCAGGATTTCATGGAATAGATTATCAATGCCCTTATGGGTCTCTTCACCTTCTGGAATGCCTAATATCCGGATATTTGGACGTTTGATGGTATCCAGTACTTCTCGCATATTATTCTCAAATTTTTGGGCCATTTTCTCAGTCTTCATGGTAGATTTTTCTAGGCCAGCTATTTTTCCTTCTCTATCTGAGATTCTATTTTCTGAATGATCTAGTCTGCTTTTAATACTTTCAAGGGAGATTTTGACTTCTTGTATTATATTCATCTCTAGCAGTTCCATTTGAGTCTTTTGTAAAGTGTGTAATTCCTCTTTTAGATCTTGCAAGAATTTCCTCATCTCCTGGAACTCATCAACTTCTTTCTCTTTTCTCTTTAACAGTTCATTATCTCTCTTCTCTTCCATCTCTGTTAGCTTCGACATTATGAATGTTCTAAATTCCTTATCAGACATTTCCATGATTTTCACCAAACTGCTTGTGGATGAAGAAGAGTTACTCTTTTCCCTTGGAGGAGAGGTATTTTCTTGTTTTTCCATATTTCTCATGATCCAGTGGTGATTTCTTGTCATCTGATGAATGGTGTGTTTCTTTCAAATTCTTGAAGTTCAGCCTGAATGTTCAGGAGCAAGCAGACAGAGGTGATCTAGAATCTCTTTGCCGTTCTGTTGTGATCACTGGTGCAGCAGATTCAGTAGATATTGGGGAATATGTTAACCCTGCTAGTATTTGGATATTTAGCTACAGTGCTCTTAGATCCGTCTAAAAACACATTGAAAGGATATTGGAGGGTGGAGAGACAAGAAAAAGGAAAATGAAAAAGAGAGAGAAACAACAACAAAAAGAGAAAAAAAAGACAAAAAAATAAAAAAATTATAATTACTGTTCTTTTTTAAAAAAAATCACAAAATAGAAAACCACGCAGCACGCTTGCTTGGAAAAATCCAGTTCGCTGGAGCCATGTGGAACCTTCTTCTGAAGGCCCGGCTTCTTCTGCCTGGGTGGGAGGACCAGAGCGATAATTAACAAGATTAAAAGGTGGAGCTGAGAGCCAGAGAAAAACTGTGCCTTTTAAAAAAAGTGTAAAAAGGAAACATTACAAAAAAAAAAAAAAAAAAAAACCGAGACACAGAAACAGAGATAGAAGGTTGGGGGTGCAGAAAGGGGCGGTGGCTCCCTACTGGTAGCTCGTTTGCTGGAGGCTGAATTATTAGTAGAAAATCTTCATTCCCTGAAAAATCTAGTTCACTGGAGGCAGTGCAGAAAGGGGCGGTGGCTCCCTACTGGTAGCTCGTTTGCTGGAGGCTGAATTATTAGTAGAAAATCTTCATTCCCTGAAAAATCTAGTTCACTGGAGCCATGTGGAACCTTCTGAAGGCCCGGCTTCTTCTGCCATGTTTTCATGAATTCTTAAAGTTTTGCGTTTAATGGTTAATCAATCCTCCACCTGGGGAAAATAAATGCTACTTAAAAATAATTATTTCTGGGGCCAGCAGGTGGCATGGTCATTGAGGCAGCTGGATTTGAGCCTACCAAGGTTCAAATCCTGGACCTGGTGACTTGAAAATCACACTGGGCATTTGTGTGGATGTGCCCAAAATCCCGGGAGGAGAATGGAGAGAAGACTGTGGCATTCCCCTGGGCTAGGGGTTGATTTCTTGCTTTCACTCTCTCTGTCTCTCTCCTCTCTGTGGAGCACATGTACCTTGTGTGGCAAAAGCCAAAAAACAAAAAAACAAAAAAAAAAAAAACAAAAGATTGCTTTGTCTCTAAGGGCCTGCAGATGGTATGGAGGTTAAGGTGCTGGACTCCCACATGGCTGACTGCTCATCGGGTCCTATTTCTGGTAACTTAACACTCACACCAGACACGTGTGCATACATGCCCAAAAATCCCAGGAGGAGAATGGAGAAGAAGGGATTGCTGCATGGCCATCCCCTCAGGGGGTGATTTCTCACTTTTCCTCTCACTGTCTCTCTCCAGAGAGCACATGCATTCTATGGCAAAAGCCTTAAAAAAGGGAACCAGCAGTTAGCATAATGGCTATGTCACTGGACTCCCACGTAGTCGACCGCGGTTTGCGTCCTGGACCCGGTGGCTTAAAACTCACGCCAGACACGTGTGCGTGCGTGCCCAAGATCCCGAGAGGAGAATAGAGAAGGGATTGCAGCGTGAGCATCCCCCCTGGGGGGTGATTTCTCACTTTCTGTCTCTATGTCTCTGTCTGTCTGGCGGGCGCACGTGCCCTATAGCAAAAAACCTCTCCAAAAAAATTTTTTTTTGGTACTGCCTGTAAAATCTTGATTGCTTGTAAAAGCAATTTTGTCCATCCACTTTCTAAGTTGTTTTCATTTTAAATTGTTAAGTCATTTTAAATGAATAGCGTAACTACTGTCTCAGTTAGCCTCAGGGATTTCCCAGGACAAGGGATTGCCAAAACTGGAACGTCCCGAGCAAGTCAAAATGGTAGTCACCCCAGGTGTCAGTTCCTGCTTGGGTGAGAGACTGTGTCCCCTCACATTGTGTTGCCCAGCCTCCCTGGCATCCAGGTAGCCATGAGGTGGGTTCTTATCAATGGCTGTGATGAGAGAGATGATGCCAAAGCCAGCCTGCCTTCTCTACTTTCTTCTATACAACTTGCATTTCCACACCCAAGGCAACTTGGAAATGCCAGGATCTGAAGATAGCAGAGCCTCTCTCTCCACCTGGGTTTGCGATGGCTACATGTGGCATGTATTATCCCTTTCATGTGTGAACTGCCCCTTGACTCTATATCTAGAATTTTTCTAGAGAGCTAAGCAGAGTTGGCAACTCTGTAAACACCAAGGGCATCCACAGTGACTCTGCCAACCAGAACCAGAATTGCACTGAGAATTTTAAAAATCTTGGAATAATAATGCTTACCTTTATGAATTAAATGGGGTAATGCACTTCAAAATGCCTGGCAATACCTGGCATTTTATGAATGCCCCTTAAATCTTATTTTCTTTCTTTCTTTGTAAAAACAATAGTATTTCTCCCTTTTACTCATATGATTCAAATGTTGTAGGGTACCGTTTCAGTTTTAGCCCCCCCGCCCCCACCGAGAAGCAGACACCGAGAAGATGAAGCTAAATTGTGAAGGAATTTCATTGGGGGAAGTATCTGTAAAGAATAAAGAGCGGGGGCTTCTTGAAGACACAGCCTCAAGGATTCTGCAAACTAGCCATTTTGGGGAAACAGAAATCAAGACTTCCCACTGATAATTCGGCCTCCAGCACACAAAACTTGCGTGGTAGGAGGCCTTCCAGGCCTCCTGTCTCTGTACCTGTCTTTGTCTCTCTCTGCCTCTGTCTCTGTTTCTTCTCTTTTTTTTAATTTTTGATTTTTAGAATTTTGTGTGGCACGCAAGTGCTCCGCGTGGTTTTCCAATTTTTTTTTTTACTGAAATCTTTTTAAATATTAATTTTTAAAGTTTTATTGAAAAGTTTTTATCTTCATTTTTTCTTCTCTTTTTCTGTGTCTTGTTTGTTTTTTTGCTGTTGTTGCTGTTGTTTCTCTCTTTCTGTCTCCTTTTCTGTATGTTCCTCAACGTGCAGAACAGATTTTATTTTCCGTATGATCTAGTCTGCTTTTAATAGTTTCAAGGGAGATTTTGACTTCCTGTATTACAGCCTTCATCTCTAACAGTTTCTTCTGATTCTTTTGTAAAGTGTGAAGTTCATCTTTTAGATCTTGCATGAATTTCTTCACCTCCTGGAACTCGACAGCTTCTTTCTCCTTCCTCTTCAGTAGTTCATTGTCTCTCTTCTCTTCCATCTCTGTTAGTTTTGCCATTATGAATGTTCTGAATTCTTTATCAGACATTTCCATGGTCTCCATTGAACTGTGTGGATGAAGAGGAGTTATCCTTTTCCCTTGGAGGAGAGATATTTTCCTGCTTTCCCATATTTCTTGTGGTCCTGCAGTGACTTCTAGCCATCTGGTTGATGGTCAGTTTCTTCCCAAACTTGGAAGTTCAATCTAAGCACCAAACAACATACCATCAAACATCCAAACATCCGGATAATAGGCATCCCAGAAGGCGAAGACACTCATAAGGGCATTGTTAATCTATTCCATGAAATCCTGCAAGAAAACTTTCCAAACCTAGAGAAGCACTCAAAGATTCAGTCCCAAGAAATACAGAGGACCCCAAATAGAATCAACCCAAGAAGATCTTCTCCAAGACACATTATAGCCAGATTGACCAAAACCACAAAGACAAGATACTAAGATTGGCAAGAGAAAAATGGCAAGTTACCTACAAGGGGTATCCCATCAGACTAACAGCAGATCTCTCATTGGAAACAATGTGAGCAAGGAAAGAATGGTAAAATATATTCAATGTGTTAAGGGAAAAGCAATTTCAACTGAGAATACTGTACCCAGCAAGATTATCATTCATCTGGGAAGAAAAGACATGAACATTCCCAGATAAATAAAACTTGAAAGAATTTACCAGCACCAGACCAGATCTCCAAGAAGTTCTTAAGGGAGTGCTATGTCAGTAAAATTAAATGCAGACACACAGAAATAAGAGTTCAAAAACGTCCGGTTTTAAGGATTTTTATCCTGTCTTGAGCTGTCAATAGATTTATGTACCTACTATTTGAACAAAATACTAACTGGTTTCTAGGCTTCAGATTTCAAGGAAATATCCTTAACAGTTCAAAACTGCCTTTCTTGGGACCAGCAGTTAGCATAATGGCTATGTCGCTGGACTCCCACGTAGTCGATCGCGGTTCGAGTCCCGGACCCGGTGGCTTAAACTCACGCCGGGCGCGTGTGTGTGCGTGCCCAAGATCCCGAGAGGAGAATGGAGGAGAAGGGATTGCGG
>NW_006159479.1:2375082-2396918 GCF_000334495.1 Tupaia belangeri chinensis | reverse complement strand
AAATAAAAAAAATGCATATTTGATGACTGCAGTAAGCTGTATAGCCCCAGCTAGGTACTACTTTATAGTATGTTCATTCTACTCACTGAGGTTTATGCCTAAAGTCAGACTTGGGTTCATGTATAGGTATATATCAGCTGTGCTAGCTATTGGATATATTTAGACTAATTAAGTTCATTAGCAAATCAATTAAATGGGGAGGAAAGACATAGAAAGCAATCATGGATACCAGAAACAATGTGGGAGGAGTGTGGTACATGGCAAAGGGTGAGGGATAGGGAATCAAGGATGGCAAAACAAAAAACAAAGTATACAAGACATAGGAATTGGAAGATTATTTGCTGATAACATGTACGTTGATGTGCTTGATTGAGCCAACATACAGTGTATTTTGGATGGAAAATTCATTTGTATGCTGTAATGATGTATAGTGAATTAATGTAAAAAATAAATAAATTTAAAGAGAAAAAAAAAGAATAAAGAGCCGGGGAAGAGCTGGGGTTAGGTAGCGGCATAGTAATAGTGCAACTGAACCCATACGGGAAGGTGTGGAGTTCACATCCTGAGACCTCCCTGAGCACCTGGGCGTGTGTTTATATGCCTGTGAAGCAGGCAGGCTGAGACTGGGCGTGGATTGTGGTGTGAAGACCCTCTTGGGGGGTTTTTCTCTCTCTCTCTCAGAAGAAACTCATAAACAAACTGTAGAAGAAGGGGGAGGAAGAGCAGGAGGAAGCATGGAGAGCTGTCAGACTGTAGTACTGGTCTGACACCTGGGAGAGGAGAGTGGGAAGGAAGGAAGATTGGGTCAGAAGAGCTTGAGAGGTTGGCCCGGGTGCAGCTGCGGGAAATCTTGGCCAGGCAATGGGAAGCCCCAATCAACGATTTCCCATTAAAGGATCTGCCCTGGGCAGGAAGGGCCTGGCTCTAAAATTGCACAGTCCCCAGTCACTGTCTGGGGACATCTCAGGGAGGGCATGGCCTTGTGTGAGCTGTTGTGCATCCCCAGGAACACCCAGCTACACTACCCACAGCTGCTTGTGTCTAAAGGGAAAACTGAACTGTGCATCCTCATAGTTGCCAGGGATAAAAGGGAGAAGTTTCTCTCCAAGATACAGAGAAAAATAGCAACCAACACTCTAGTATTATTGTCTATTGAGGTTTTCTCATAGACTCCAGATTATAGCTAAAAACCAAACCCTCAATAGCTGAGCAAAACAAACTGATCAACAGTCCTGCTAGGACAGATTGGATTTTGCAACAGAGCCAGTAGGTAGACGACACCTCCCACATGGTATAAGCCATAGTAGTACAGCCCCATGGCCTGAGAATTCAGGAGCTGCTTGGCACATGCTGGGTTAATTTCAGGTCCTCCGGATGAGACTGGAAAGTGTGTCACTCAGTGGAAGTTCTATCACGGAGTGAATTAAGTCTTATAATTAATTCTCTGCTTTCAAAATGTGAGATGAAGCCTTGAGCATGTCGGGAAAATGACAGCCCTTGAGGATTAGCAGCCTGAGGCTTAAGAAGATTTTGGGGGGAAACCTATTTTTGTTTTCCACGCCCAAAGAGACACGGGTTTAGAGGAGAGTTAATGGGGGATTTAGAGGCCAGGGCTTTGTTTCCAACATTTTCACCGACTCAGGTTACTGGGCTGATCTGGTGTCAGGGTGTTTAGTATAAAAAATGGAATCACGCTGTGATGCTAGCTAGTTCTCATCTTCCCATGGGGGACTGACAAGTTCAAATTTTAAATTGATAGTGAGTGCCTGGTGTGGGTCCAAGTTTCGTGGAGCCTTAAGTTTACAAAATTTGAAGGACTTTTTTTAGGGAAAGGTTAGAAAAATATTAAAAACAAATTAGGTAGGAAAATAAATACTTAGAATGATCAAAGAAATATGATCAACTACAGATTAGAAATGTCTGACAGAACCAGATAGTGACACAGCTATAACACAACTGGACCCACATTTGAAGGCCTGGGTTCATTTCCTGTGGCCTCCCTGTTCATGCTGGGTGTGTGTATCTCCCATGATCTGGGTTGACTGAGGCTGAGGGTAGACTGTGGTGTGAAGACCCTTTTGGGAATGCCTCTCTTTCTCTGTTTCTCTCCCCCATGGAAGTAATAAATAAGTACAATTTACCAAAAACGTGAAAAAAAAGAGAAATATCATAAAAATATAGGGAACACAGAAAACAGAAAACAAAACAACCCTTGGGGTTGGCAGGTGGCATGGTGGTTAAGATGCTGGACTCCCACATGGTCTACCATGGTTTGAGTCCCAGACCTGGTGGCTTAATTTCTCACTTTCTCTCTCTTGGTTGAACTAAAAAGAAATAATAAATAAATGAAATTATTTTAAAAAAAAACTAATATTTTTCTTTTGCTTTTTCTCTTATTTTTAGTTGCCAGAGAGTGTGTGCACTCGGTGGAGATAGAGAAAGAGAGAGAGCAAGAGATAGCACCCCTGAATGGGAGGGGTGGTGGTCACACTGCAATACTTTTTTGTTCATTTCTCCTTCCTGTCAGGACCTCATGGGATTTGGCTTCAATGCACAGTACTTAACCACTGTGCTCTGGGGTTGGCCTCCAAAGCCCTGTTTTAATGAACTCGGTCCTTGATATGCCTCCACAGTATATTCCTTACAATATTTGACTGCATACCTTATGTCTACCTCTTCTTTTAATAAAGATTTTGTATTATCATTTTTCATAGAGAAACTAGAAAGATAATGCAGACTACCCTCTGATAAGATTGACAATTTTTTTTTTTTAATTTTTAGGATACACATGACTTCAACTGCTGAAGTACAGATTATTTATATGATCAGCTATCAGATTATGTGTTACTGACACAAGAATTCTAATAAATTCTATTTTGTGTGATTCCCATGGAAAAAGGAAGACTAATGCATGGTATGTTTACAATCGTGTATGTCTTATCACTGATTATATTCTAAAATAGAATTCCGAAAGAGAACTAGACATTTATGAGACTTGTCAAAAATAGAGAAAAATGTATCATTATACAAAAAGTACAGATCTCAATCTGGGCCCAGCAGTGGTGGTGGGTGGTGCTAAGATGCTGTGCTTCCCAGGCTGGGGCCACATGGGAGGCGTGGGGTTTGATTCCCTGTTCAATGTAAGGGCCAGGCATGGTGGAAGCTTCTGGAATCCCAGCGACTTGGGAAGCTGAGGCTGGCAGATCACAAATTTGAGGGTGACTTCCCACAGTAGTAAAACCCTATCTAAAAATGAGCTCAGTGTGGTGGTCCCAGCTGCCTGGCAAACTAATGGTGAGACCCTGTCTTTAAGGAAAGAAAAAAAAAAAAAAAGGCAGCAGCAGCAGCAGCTTGCTTTATAACAGTTACAGCTCAGTTTACAAAGCATAAAAGAGGAAGTATTTTGACCTTTCTCGTGATAGGCTGTTATATATTATCATTTTTTAGGGCAAACAGAGCTGTTTAAACTGATCCATTTATAGCCGACTGGTTTAATTTCACTGAATCATGCTGACAAGGATGTAAAGAGTATGTTTTATGTTTATGATTAAAGATAGTGTTTCAGGAAAATCAGGATGACTTAAATTCTTTTGAATTAGTAATTTTCATTAACATAACAGTTGTTACAGTGTGATTTTTTTTCCAGTACATGAATACAATGTATAATGATTAAATCAGGGCAATTAGTATACCCATCATCTTACCATTTGTAACATTACATACAGTAGGTTGTTGTTAACCACATTCTTCCCACTGTATTATGTAACACTGGATATTGTTCTTCTCTTTGCAATGTTCTTTCTGTTAGTCAACATCTCTCTATTTTTCCCCACTCCCAATCATTCCCAGTACCCAGTAGTCCTCCTACATCTCTCTACTTCTATGAGGGCATTTTTCTAAATTCTATGTGTGAGGGAGATCATGTGCTATTTTTCTTTCTGTATCTCTTTTATTTCATGTATGTCCTCTAGGCTCACCCATTTAATCTCAAATGACTGCACTTTATTCTTCTTAGTGGCTGCATAGTATTCCATTGTTTTTATGTGTGTGTGTGCATGCGTGCGTGTGTGCGCACGTGTGTGTGTATAACATTTTCTTTATCTGTTGGAGGATGACTTAAGTTTGGTTATGTGGTTATGGGCCTTGGGTATATCTTAGTCTTTATATGTTTCTTTAACAGAACTTAATTCTCTGCTCACACTTTTATATGTCTGAGGATTAGGAAAATTTTCCTCAGACAAACTTTTGGCTTGAGACATTTCAAACCTTGGTTCTCTTCTACTACCCAAGTATTTGCAGTACTAGGTGCCAGAAGATACCATTCTGATGCCACCATGACCCCCCTCCTTGAGTCTCTATGTGGAAGCTGAGTTTATCAATGCAGACTGACAGGGGCCTTCCTGGAAGTCAGTAAGGCTGGGGTGGATCATGGCATGAAAACCCACTGTGACAGAGTGACTATACTGTACATGGGAGAAACTATGAAAGAACACACAAGTATATCCCTTAGACCCAAATTAGATGTATTTCTAGCCTAATTTTTCCCTTTGAAGGATCCCCAAATTTATTGTAGACTATATTCTATTAAGAAAAAAATGAACAGATGTGAAATTGGAGGTGAAAGACACGTAAGTGTTGGGGCCAGCAGATGGCATGGTGGTTAATGTACTGGACTCCTATGTGGCCAGTCGTGGTTTGAGCCACAGACCTGGCAGCTTGAAAATCATGCAGTGCGCTTATGCATGCGTGGCCAAAATCTCAGAAGATGAAGAGATTGCAGTGTGGTCATCCCCCTTTGGAGATGATTTTTCACTTTCCCTCCCAACTGTATCTCTCTGTCTCTCCAGTGAGTGCACACACCCCAAGGCAAAAACCTTAAAAAAGAGAAAAAAGAGGACACATCACTGTTAATAACTTGTGATTAAAGGATTTTACTTTGGTGGGCCAACCAGTGGCGTGGTACTTAAGATGGCTGACTGTGTGGTTCAAATCCTGGACTTGGCTGCATGAGAAACATTTTGGGCCCGTGTGCATACATGCCCCAAATCCCAAAAGGACAGAGAAATGAAGGTGAAGGAATTTGGGCATGACCATGCACCTTGGGCAGTGATTTCTTGCTTTCTTTCTGTGTCTCTCTCTGGTGAGTCATACCTGTGGTAAAATTTTTAAAATATACTCTTTCATTTTGTCCAATTTGCTCAAGTGTGTGAACATGTTACCAGGAAGGGTCCATGATATTAAGGTACCTTTCTCATTATGTCCATTTCTAGGGAGGGTGCAAGGGAGATTGTTAAGTGGGAGGGGGAGATGCTCTTATTTTGAAGTGAAACTAAAATCTGAGACACTGATGTGCAGGCTGTTATCTCTTCATACGAAATGTTCCTGAAACTTGCTAAAAGGTTGTCCGTGAGAAAAGAAAAGAGCAGGCTTAGGAAATCTATAGGCAGAGGAGGCTCTCTGATTATAGAGGGCTAAAAAATAATAAGATTCCAAATGATATATTCTCTTTTGAGGCATATCTTTAGTTTGCATTTTATTTTTAGAAAAGGTATTATATTCAAAATTCCAAATTAAAAAGACACAAAACAGCACACATTGAAAAGACTCTATGATACCTCTATCCCCAACATTCAATTATTACCCCGAGGTAGCCACTGGTACTATTGGTAGTTTCTTGTTTTACAGTTCTATTCATGGAATTATGTCTGTACACAGATTATATTCATAGTCTCCTTAAATTTTTTGACTATATATATGTGTGTGTGTTTTGGTCTTTCTTTCCCTTTAAAAAACAAATGCAAATAAACTACGGGCGGGCATTATGCTGCTCTTTGATCTTCTCAGTAATTTGAGGTGAGCCAGCTCCTGGCACAGTGATGTGTTGCTAGAGAAAAGTCGGTTGGATTCCACATGGTTCGAATCCCAGCCTGGTCAGCCTGAGACACATGGGGTACTCACACGCATGCCTATGATCCAGTGGGCTGGAGGAGGGGGATCAGACGTGAGCAGACTCTATGAAGGATGCGTATCTCTCTCTTTCACTCTCACATGTGAACACACATGTGCTATATAAGTAGAGGGGGAAAAATACGTGAGAACTTCAAAAAGTTCACGGAAAATTGAAGTGAATGGAATTTGAAATCTACGCATAATTTTTTCCTACTGTGCATGTCTATGAACTGTTTGGAAGGCCCCTCATATATTTCGGAAATTGTTTCTCATTATAAAAAGTCATCCTTATTAATTTTTTACAGTTCCATGATAATTCAATGTCAGTATTCATTTAGCTAGTACCCAATTAAAGGTCATTTGGTTCATTTGCAGTTTTCCCTGTTATGAACAATGCTTCGATGCATTTGCTATTTCTCATATATACAAGAACGACTACTGGATAAATTCTCTGAATTGGAACTACCTGTAATTTAAATAGAGAATTAGAAATTTTCTTTACATACATATTATAATTTTTTTATTAAGTTTATTTCTAGCAACGTCTACTGTTGTCATTGAAAATGGAGTCATTCATTTTTCTTCCTAATTATTGGTTGTTGGTATATGTGAAGGCTATTGATTACATGCAAAAAAATTGTAGTTAGCCACTTACCTGAATTCTTTCTGTTTATAATAGGTTTTCTTTTGGCACTTGTAATTTTTTCAAGGAAATAATTTTACAGTCTTTAAATAATTATATTTTATCTTTTCTCTTCCACTTTTTATACTTCCAGTTTATTTCTACTGGTTCTTTCATTGACTAGTGCTCCAGAATAATGTTAAATAATTGAAGGTGTTATGGTTTGGGTAATGGTTGGTCTTCCAAAGGTTCACATGCTGGAAGTTGGTATATTGTAAAGATGTTAATTGAAAACTTTATCCATTCATGATATATCAGGTTGGGGCTTATGGGTGTGATAAAGTCATTAGGATGGAGTTTTGATAGGTTTATAAAAAGAAAAATTAATGCTGGGTGCATATGCATGCATGCATGCTCAAAATTCCGAGAGGAGAATGAAGAAGGGACTGTGGCGTGGCCATCCTCTTGGTGGGTGATTTCTCACTTACTCTGTCTTTGTCTCTCACTGTCTCTGGCAAGTGCACATGCTCTATAGCAAAAATATATCTCTAAAAAAATAAGAAGAGGAGACCAGAAAAGATAGAAAACCTATGTTCAGTTGCTCTGCCCAAGACCTGCCCTCTGCCATGTTATAGCCTCACTGGAATTGGGCCTCTGGACTGCAGGCCTCCAAGCCATGAGCTAAATAAACCTCTGTTTCTTTATAAGTCATCCAGACTCTGATATTTCTGTTAGCAATGGAATAGTGTACTAAGACAGCAGATGGTGGATGGTCTTGGCATCTTGTCTTTGACTTACATGGAAATTTTCTAATATCACCTCATTAAACTGGCCTTTGGGCCAAGGGGAAAAAGAGTGTGAGTTTATGTCATTATATTAAGAGAAATAAATTTATTTCTCTTAATTAAGAGTTTACATTGATAATAAACACTGATAAAATACATAGCCTGGCTGTATAGTTGGTTAAGTGTGTGGTTAAAACATGAGACTTGAACTTAATCTTCATTCACAACTTTTGGCATGTCACATCTTCCAAGTGTATAAAACATATGATGATCCTGCTTCATATCTCTGAGAGCCAAGACAATCCTTAAAGTATTACTCTGTATTCCACTTGCCTCCCCAACCCAGCTAGTGAGAAGCAGGTACATTGCTCAAGGAGGATACTGTCGCAGAGGAGCAAGGGAGAGAAATGGAGCAACGATGGTTTGCTCATTTCCTATTTCTTTTTTTTTAAGGATTTAAAAACTATTTATATTAATTTTTATTAATTATTATTATTTTTTAAAATCTGACCAAAGAGAGACAGAGCAAGAGAAGGAAAGGGAGAAAGCAAGCCTCCAGGTCCAGGACTTGAACCTCAGATGGCCATGTGGAAATCTAGCTACTTAACCACTGTCCCACCTGCTGGCCCCCTGTTAGTTTCCCATTTCTGCTGTAACAAACTACTACATACTCAGTGGTTTAAAACATGCCAATTTTGGCACCAGCAGTTAGCGTAATGGCTATGTCGCTGGACTCCCACGTAGTCAACCACGGTTCGCGTCCTGGACCCGGTGGCTTAAAACTCACGCTGGGTGTGTGTGCGTGCGTGCCCAAGATCCCGAGAGGAGAATGGAGGAGAAGGGATTGCGGCGTGGCCACCCCCCCGGGGGGTGATTTCTCGTTTTAAGCCACCGGGTCCAGGACGCGAACCGTGGTTGACTACGTGGGAGTCCAGCGACATAGCCATTACGCTAACTGCTGGTGCCAAAATTGGCATGTTTTAAACCACTGAGTATGTAGTAGTTTGTTACAGCAGAAATGGGAAACTAACAGGGGGCCAGCAGGTGGGACAGTGGTTAAGTAGCTAGATTTCCACATGGCCATCTGAGGTTCAAGTCCTGGACCTGGAGGCTTGCTTTCTCCCTTTCCTTCTCTTGCTCTGTCTCTCTTTGGTCAGATTTTAAAAAATAATAATAATTAATAAAAATTAATATAAATAGTTTTTAAATCCTTAAAAAAAAAGAAATAGGAAATGAGCAAACCATCGTTGCTCCATTTCTCTCCCTTGCTCCTCTGCGACAGTATCCTCCTTGAGCAATGTACCTGCTTCTCACTAGCTGGGTTGGGGAGGCAAGTGGAATACAGAGTAATACTTTAAGGATTGTCTTGGCTCTCAGAGATATGAAGCAGGATCATCATATGTTTTATACACTTGGAAGATGTGACATGCCAAAAGTTGTGAATGAAGATTAAGTTCAAGTCTCATGTTTTAACCACACACTTAACCAACTATACAGCCAGGCTATGTATTTTATCAGTGTTTATTATCAATGTAAACTCTTAATTAAGAGAAATAAATTTATTTCTCTTAATTAAGAGTTTACATTGATAATAAACACTGATAAAATACATAGCCTGGCTGTATAGTTGGTTAAGTGTGTGGTTAAAACATGAGACTTGAACTTAATCTTCATTCACAACTTTTGGCATGTCACATCTTCCAAGTGTATAAAACATATGATGATCCTGCTTCATATCTCTGAGAGCCAAGACAATCCTTAAAGTATTACTCTGTATTCCACTTGCCTCCCCAACCCAGCTAGTGAGAAGCAGGTACATTGCTCAAGGAGGATACTGTCGCAGAGGAGCAAGGGAGAGAAATGGAGCAACGATGGTTTGCTCATTTCCTATTTCTTTTTTTTTAAGGATTTAAAAACTATTTATATTAATTTTTATTAATTATTATTATTTTTTAAAATCTGACCAAAGAGAGACAGAGCAAGAGAAGGAAAGGGAGAAAGCAAGCCTCCAGGTCCAGGACTTGAACCTCAGATGGCCATGTGGAAATCTAGCTACTTAACCACTGTCCCACCTGCTGGCCCCCTGTTAGTTTCCCATTTCTGCTGTAACAAACTACTACATACTCAGTGGTTTAAAACATGCCAATTTTGGCACCAGCAGTTAGCGTAATGGCTATGTCGCTGGACTCCCACGTAGTCAACCACGGTTCGCGTCCTGGACCCGGTGGCTTAAAACTCACGCTGGGTGTGTGTGCGTGCGTGCCCAAGATCCCGAGAGGAGAATGGAGGAGAAGGGATTGCGGCGTGGCCACCCCCCCGGGGGGTGATTTCTCGCTTTCTGTCTCTACGTCTCTCTCTCTCTGGCGAGCGCGCACGTGCCCTATAGCGAAACATGCCAATTTATTACCTTACAGCTCTGAATTTCCGAAGTTTGAAATAGGTCTCACTAGACTAAAACTAAGGCATGATGAGGCGGTGTTTCTTTCTGGGAGCTCTAGAAAAGTCTTGCAACTTCCAGATGCAGTCCTATATTTTGGCTCATGGCCCCTTCCTCGCGCTTTAAAGCCAGCCACATAGCATCTCTCTAACCTTGTTTCTGTGGCCAGGTGGATTTCTCTGACTCTCTTCTGCCTCTTTCTTCCATTTTAAGGACTGACTACAATGGGCCTCCCTCACCCCAATATTAAGGTCAACTGATTAGTAACCTTACCCCCACCTGTAGCCTTAAATCCCCTTTGCATGACCCTAACATATTCAGAGGTTCCAGGCATTAAGATGAGAACATTTTTGGAGGGCAATTTTCTGTCTGCCATAGTGGCATAAATTTAAGGAAAGAACTAAATCTGAGAGAGTCATGTGAAGAGGAGGGATGGCCTCCCTGCAATCCGTTCTCCTCCATTCTCCTCTCGGGATTTTGGGCACACATGCACATGTGCTTGGCATGAGTTTCAAACCTCTGGGTCCAGGACTTGAACTGTGGTCAGCCATGTGGGAGACCAGGGACATAACCATTAGGTCATCTGCTGGTTCCTTTAAGTGCTTTATTACTTGTCTTCTAGATGGTTTTTCTTCTTTTTTCTCTTATTTCACAGCTTTAGCATTTGAGGAGGGGATTGCCTGGGTTATACATGGAATGAAACAGTAATAGTCAATATGTTCTCTAGCTGATTATCTTGGATCGCCCAATTTGCCCTTGATCCACAGGAGTCTACAAGAGGCTAAATGTCTTATTATTTGTTCATTTACATTTTGGGGTATATGTAATAACTCAGTAAATAGAAAAGTAAGGAAAACTTTATTATCCTTTCTTTTGGCATGTGAGAGTATAAAAGGAGAATAAAAGGAATGAAGCATAACTTCTTAGGCTACCTTTTTTTTTGTTTCTCTCTCGTTTTTTTTGCCATAGGGCGTTCTGCTTGCCAGAGAGAGACAGTGAGAAATCATGCCCAGGGGGATGGCCACACCCTAATTCCTTCACCTTCATTTTCCTCCTAGGATTTTGGGCACACATACACACACATACGCCTGGCGTGATTTTCAAGCCACCAGGTCTTAGACTCAAAGCATAGTTGACCATGTGGGAGTCTAGTGCCTTAACCACCATACCAGCTGCTGACCCCCGATTAGGCTACTTTTAAGAGTCTGATTTATTAAAATGTGGAAAGATCCCAGTTTCTGTTAGGATCTCAGAGTCCTCACTTTGTGGATATTGGCTTCCATTGGTGGACTTGGTGGTTTGTTGCATGGTGCCTCTGACTCGCAGATCTGAGTGCAGAGGCCTGATGTAGGATATACTGCTTTTTCCAACATACATACATACAGAAAATACTGCCAGCTTGTTACATTGGTGGTAGCCTCTAGGATGTACAAAGCACTATTATGTCATAGATACCCTTCGAGTAGAAGAAATATACATAATTTGTATGTGGTTTGTATACATCGCTATAGCATTCACATAATTTATAATTTACAAAACACTCATAAATATATTCACTCAAGGAGAGGAAACTATTAATGTTTCTGCTCCCTTGAGTGTCAGTAAATATTAAATTGGGCTTAATAGCACCAAAAATTGCTTCTTCTGCCAAATTAGATTCTTTTTTTAAAAAGTTTTTTGTTTTTCTTTTTTTAAAATAATTATTTTATATATCTTTATTTATTTATTTATCGTTTTTTTTTTTATTTGACCAGAGAGGGACAGAATGAGAGAGAAAGTGAGAAAGCAAGCCGCCAGGTCCAGGACTAGAACCATGGTTAGCCATGTGGGAATCCAGTGCCCTTAACCACCATGTCACCTCCTGGCCCCCCAAATTAGATTCTTTACTTGAAACCAGCAGACTTGAAGACCACTGACTTGTAATAGGGACAATGGCATATTCTGTGACTGTAAGTCGTCACCTTATGGGCTCTTGCAGAGTTTTCTCTTGATGTGCTTATGTTTTTTTTTTTTTTTTTTTTTTTTTTTTTTGCAGCTGGGAGCTGAGAACTTAAAGCAGTAGCTCTTCAGGATGCTGTCATTGCTCCGTCTAGATTTCTTGTACAAATTTTTTTATTCTTCTTTTTCCAGTTTTCAAGGCACAGGTAAATGGCTGTTCACTTCAGATACCAATGAGTGTGTGGAGTCAGATCACACCTGGTGGAGAGATATCAGCATAGAATCTTTTACACTCACAGGAACCATTTCTGAATGCAATTTATTTTGAGAACTCAGTTTTCCTTGGTGGTAAGTTAGGTCCTTTCTCAGCATTTCTTTTTATTTCAGAGACTGAAAGCATGATCAGATGCTTGGTGTCACATCACTCAGCCCTCTCTGCTGCTGCTTAGGAGTGCTTGACACTGTTTCTCTCTTTCTGACACCTCCTCTACATTCAGAGGCAAATTAAATCCATCAGTGAATCAGCCATAATAGTAGTTAGCCACGAAGAGAGAACTTGTACAGATATATACAAGGGAGCTTCAAAAAGTTTGTGGAATGCAATTTAATGGAAGTATGAGATAATATTTGGGTACAAATTGTTTTTGAAATTCACGTTTCATCATACATTGCCCATGAACTTTTGAAAATGCCCTAATACTTTTCAGAGTCTTTCATTACATATTCTACTCTGAATTGAATAACTTTAGAGAAATCTGAAGATCAGTCTCAAGAAACTCCTTAACCTATACTTATGGTTAGACTTAAAATGAAATGTTCCCTAAGTATCTATTTTTGCCTTCTTCCTTTAGAAATAGAGCTGAGTGTCAGTTACGCACATAGCCTCCAGCTCCAAACTACAATTCCCAGACTCTCTTGTAGCTGGTATGGCCATGTGACTGGATTTAAGCCAATGGGAGGTGAGAGGAAGTAAAATGTGCAACTTCTGGGTTTCTACTCAAAGATATTTGTCCTGATTTCTTTCTTTTCTCTACCACTTGGGAAGAGGTGACCAGAGCAATCCTGAGAACCATATGTTGAGAGCTGTGGAGTCTCCCCTGCCCGCACTTGTCCCAGACAATCACTTATGGACTGTGGAGTTTAGCATAGCAGCTTGGCTCTCCTTTAACTAATAGTAGGAGATAAAAATGTTAAAAATATGCACTTGTCATTGTTAGAGAATACCACGGATTTCGGAGAAAGTGTATCTGCAAGGCAGAGGTCATAATGACACGTGATGGTAGCTGCTCCCCTGCCTTCATTCTCTCCAGTTCCCAACCTGTTCTCTAAATGGCTGTAAGAGAGGTCACGCTGCTGCTTAAAATGGTCTGCTCACTCTTGGGCACCTAAAATTCCAAGGCCTTAGCATGGGATAGAAGTTGAATCAGGATTTGTTTTGGCTGGAAAAAAGCTGTGAAAGGAGAAAATTAAATAAAGAGCCCATTTGTTCCAAAATGGGGCCAAGAGGCTGTTAAGGAAACTGAACTCAGGCATGCGGAAGGCGAACGATATTGGTGTCACCCTGGGTACATTCCCCTTTTGGTGCTAGACCTCTCAGATAAGGCACCTAAACTAGTTCAAGATGCTATAATACTCACTGGACATTTTATGTTATGGACTTCCTTATCGCCCAAATACATTCCTTGGTTACTCTTAATTAGTAGTCACAACAACGTGCCAGACTTGGTGACTCCCATGCTGACTTCAAATGACTATGAGGTCATTCTGCTCCCTTTATCATAGAATTTAGCCAATCACTGCTGTATAAGACTCTGTGCTATAACACTGACCGGCTTAAAGCTTTGACTAATGATAATATAGCCCTCCCCCTACTTGAGACTTTTGCCTTTAAATCGCTGTGAAATCTGTAAGAGCTTGGCAGTCATTATCCAGGTGACTGGATATTATGGGGTCAAGGTGATCATCCTAACCCTGGCCCCAATAAGCTCTTTTTTGTTGTTTGTTTACTTGTTTTGTCTCATCCTTCCTTTTAGTTGACACAACATACTTCTAGACTTAAAACAGTGTAAACATTAAGGCTTCAGTCTTCACAATAAGAAATCTGGAGGGAGGTGTTTCTTTCAGAGTTGACTTAATAGCTCATACTGTCGAGGCTCTGGCTTACCTTTGCTTCAGTTTTCTTTCCTTTTCCCGCCAAGTTATAAGATGGCTGCAGCAGCTCTAGGTCTCACATCTTCTCTCACCTTCCAAATGCAGAAGGGCAAAAGGAACTCTTTTCTTTTTGTCAAGGAGAAAAGTCTTCCCAGAACCCCTGGCAGAATTTCCTCAGGTCTCTTTGGTATGGATCACATGCCTAGTTCCTGACTACAAGCTAGCTGAGAAACTGAGAACACATTATGACAGAAACTCTACCTATGATATGGAAGTGGGCAGGCATGGCTGTAGGGCAGGCAGCCAAATGCAGGCTCCAAGCAGCTCATGTATCGGGTTGTTGGAAAAGTCATGATGCATTTTTTACATAGAAAAATACGTCACGACTTTTCTGATGACCCAGTACTTTCCTGAAACATATATAACTGTAAATTGAAATATAAAAAGTAACCATAGGGCCTGTTACAATTAGTTTATAAGGCCCCTTAAATTGTTATTGTTAGAATTTATCAGTCAGTATCTAGCTGACTCAGAACATATAGTACACATTTTGATTAATAAAGAAATACATTTGATTTTGTGGAAAATAGTTCTCATAATGGTATTAAAACATGCATGATAGAAGAATATTATTTATTGTTGAAATGGGAAAGGGTTAGATTCTATTGCATTCTAATTTTTGTTATTTGTGGATTTCATCATTGAATACCTTTGCTCATCAATAAGTTGATGGGAATGTAAGGCCTTTTATACAAGCAAGGACTTTCGACCCCTTCTGAGTTATGCGCTAAAATATACATGGCAATTGTCTAGTCTGTTTCATGGCTAAAAACAGAAAATACCCAAAACTGGGTGATTTATAAAAACAGAGGTTTATTTGACTCACAGTTTAGGGGGCCAGGAGCCCTCTCTGGTGGGGTTGTTCCAGTTGCATCACAACATGGCAGCAGGCAGTGCATGGTCTGTATTCCACGTGGGTCCATGCCTGCCTCATTTCCACTCATATAAACCCAACAGAACTCAATCATAGGGTTCCCCAATCATTAATCACTTCCCCACAGCCCCACCTTTTGACACTATTACAAATTTTCACCCTCTGAATACTACTATCGCTTAATCCTGAATTTTTTTTTTTGAGAGGTTTTTGCTATAGGACGCGTGTGCTCACCAGACAGACAGAGAGAGACAGAAAGCGAGAAATCACGCCCCCCCGGGGGGTGGCCATGCCGCAATCCCTTCTCCATTCTCCTCCCGGGATCTTGGGCATGCATGCACATGCGCCCGGCATGAGTTTAAGCCACCGGGTCCGGGACTCAAACCGTAGCCGACTATGTGGGAGTCCAGCGACATAGCCATTATGCTAACTGCTGGTCCCAATCCTGAATTGTTTTTTTCAGAACATGTTCAAATCATAGCAGTGATCTATAATAAAAATTATATAAAAGTTTTGGGATGTTGAGAAGCATGCTTTTATAAAGTAGAAGAAAGCCATTGGAAAAGTACAGCTAGGTAAAGGGACCCTCATAATATCATGCCCAGCAGATCAGGCCTAGAAAGAGGGCAGATCTGCTGAGAGCTGAAAGTCAATTCTCTCAAAACTATCCATGCCCAACATTTTCTTCTTAGAAAGTCTTGGAGGACCTCCAGTAAAACATGGGCCCTAACTTAAAGACGGCTGGTTATGAAGATCAAGTGAGGTAACATACATGAAAGCCTTTTGTGTACATAAAGAATGTTACAAGTGTCCTGATAATAATATATTCCCTATGACATATTTTCTGTTTTTCCAAAATCGTGACTACAACCCACAGAGTTTAAAAAGACTCTAAGTACTTCGTGTTCTAAGTTCCCAAAAGCTGCCCACTATCAGGCAAGCCAGCTCTCCACAGGGCTTGCTTCTCCTCAGTCCCAGTGTAAACGAAGGCTGGAGGAAGGGAGTAAGAGGCCTCCCTTTTGAGAGAGTGTTGAGGGGAGTTGGGGGAGGTAGGGGGTGGCGATTCATGGGTGAAAATGCCTTCTGTTCTCTGGCTGCAGATCTGCTCCTACGCAGCATTGCTAACTAGGTCTAGTCTATGTGAACTGAGTGAAGAGCTCTAGAGGGAGTTACTATTACCCTCTCAAGGTCCCTGTTCTAGGATATATAGTGAATATAATCTGCCCATGTGGCCAGGTCCAGGATGCCAGACTAAACTGGGTCTTTAGGCTTACCAGGCTATAGAGTGGGATAGAGGTTCTCCTGACAGTGCAAATCACCAACTATGGACAGCCACTTTCCCATGGGTAATTATATGTGGTTGGGGGAGTTATCTAGGGTTGTGGTCCCTGCCAGCAGGGCTTGGGGACCACACATTAGATTAGATAATGACCAATAAAAGGAAGAGCATGAGCCTAGTCCCATCACTGTATAATTGCCCAGTTTGGAAATGCCTTTGACCTTCTTATCCTCCTCCTTATCCCAATAGCAGAAGAGCAGGCCCAGGAAAGGGAATGGGAAAGTGGGCCACATCCCCCATCTGCTCCATGCCTTGTTCTCTTGGCATGATGGACTTACAAGAGTGATCATGCCCATCTCATTCCAGCTCTGTGTTGAGTGATGTCCCCTTGGCAGCTAGAAACTCACTCATGGGAATATTTAACCACAACAATCAGTGAAGGCTACATATTCCTTCTTTATCCACCACTCCCCAGTTGGGAAAGGTTCTAGAGCACTCAGCATCACCTAGCACACCACAGACCCCAAGTCCCCAGAATGCACATTATGGGGAACAGTATGAGTCAAATATGACTGAGAATTAAAATGGGACAGGATTATGGTTTAGTAACTAAAATGAGACTATGTTAATTATAGAAAATGACTGGAGAACTATTAAACAGGACTCAGATGTCCTTAAGAAAGCCTATCACCTAACAGAAAAGTTTAATTTCAAAGCATAATGGTATATTAGAAAAATAACCTGTTTTGGGTCAGCCAGTGGTGTGGTGATTAAGGTCACTGGATCCCATATGGCCAACTGAACAGTTCAAGTCCTGGACCTGGTGGCTTGAGAAACATGCTGGGCACATGTGCATGAATGCCCAAAATCCTGAGAGGAGAATGGAGGAGAAGGGATTGTAGAGTGGCCATTTTCCCTGGTGGCTGATTTTTTTTTTTCTCTCTCTCTCTGTTGAGCACAAGTGCCCTATAACAAAACCAAAACCAAAAACTGTTTCATGTCTATATTACATAAATTGAAATTCCTCCATCAAACTGCATTCCTCAACAAAACTAAAGATGCTGAAAAGAACCCATTTTAATCAAGAGATGCTGAACACACTATGGAATGTTGGGAGTCTCAGCGTACTCCCCAACAAGACCCGACTGGCAGTGAACTCTCTTCTTCCCTTGGGTTTGAGCTGCTGTGGCTTCCTGACCAGAGTAGCACTGATGTGGTTAGAGGCCTTGTCCTATCTCCTGGCTCCTGCAGTGTCCTCCCTGGCTGCCCGGCTGGGAGGGTAGGATCAAGGAGTGGTGCTGATAGTTTCGCCCCCCTGGAGGTAGAAGGGAACAGAAGGGCTATTGCCTGGCTAAGCTGTTCTGGCTCCAGAAGCAGATTCTGTAGAAGCACCAGGATCACTTTCCCTTTGGTACTTAGGCCATTTCTAAGGCTGAGCAGCTGTGCAGAGAATTAGTTTTTTTGCAGAACAGAATCCTTCAATGAGACTAATTGTTTTTTATAATAGGACTTTCACAAGAAGGAAAAAAAAACACCCTCTCTCATAAAAGCAAATGGATTCTCTGCTCTGAATGCACATCTTCTGCCCAGCAGGTACTGAAATGCAGATGGTGTTTTCACATTCCCAACTGGGTATTTAATGAGGAAGGAAGGGGACTAGCTTTCTCCCTCCCTGCCATGAACACTGGCAATGCATTTCTCTCTCCCTCTCTCTCTTTTCGTTTTTTTCTTTTTGAGATTCATTCAGATGGGAGGACATCTATTTTGAACAAAAGGTAAAATAGTCACAATTCAAGTGGAATTTAAATGAAGAATTTTTATAAAGAAGACCTCCACAATGATCTTAGGCTGCTGGTATTTTAAGAACCAAGCCTGTTGCCCACCAGGTGCCAATTTCAAGAGATTTCAGGAAGAACAAGAAGGTTTTCATGCCAGGTGAGACTAAGACAGGCTGAAACAGAAATCAGACCATAGAAGCATAACCAAGAAGGGATTTTTTTTTTTTTTTGAGAGGTTTTTGCTATAGGGCACATGTGCTCGCCGAAAGACAGACAGAGAGACAGAAAGCGAGAAATCATTCCCACCCCCACCACCCTCCCCGGGGGGATGGCTACGCCGCAATCCCTTTTCCTTCATTCTCCTCTTGGGATCCTGGGCATGCACGCACATGTGCCCAGCGTGAGTTTAAGCCACCAGGTCTGGAACTCGAACCGCGGTCGACTACGTGGGAGTCCAGCGACATAGCCATTACTGGTGATCCAAGAAGGGATCTTATAAAATAGCAAAAAAGTCTAGTGCAGGTAGTCAGGAAGCCAGTGCAGATCCAGGTCCCTTCTTAGCATGGGATATTCCATGGGGTTGGCAGGTGGGAGGTGCAGGCAGGAAGAAGGGTGATAGCAAAGTGCAGAAGTGATGGTCCGTGATCCAGCAATCATACTCCTTGGTGTTTATCCAGATGAACTGAAAACATAGTCTACAGAGAAACCTGCACATGGATTTTATTTCTCATTGCTGTATCTTGGAAAGACCAAGGTGTTTTTTGGTAGAATAGATAAATAAATTGTGGTACACCTAGATAATGAAATACTATTTTGCACTAAAACGAAATGAATTATTGGGCCAGCAGATAGCATGGAGGTTAGGACAGCTGGAGTCCATCCTGCGTTTACTGTGTGATTTGAGTCTTGGACCCAGCAGCCTGAAAATCACACTGGCTGTGCGTGCATGCACACTCAAAACCTCAAGAGGAGAATGGAAGAGGGAATTGTGGCATGGCCATTCCCCCAGGGGTGATTTCTTACTCTCCTACTCTCTCTTTCCATTTCTCTCCAGAAGTACACATGCCTTGTAGCAAATGAAAAAAGAAAAAGAAATGAGCTCTCAAGCCATGAGAAGACATGGAGGAGGAGGGTGCCAGCTGGTGGCATGGTGGTTGAGGCAGTTGGATGCCACAAAGCTGAATGTACTGTTCAAGTCCCAGAGCCGCTGGCTTGAGAAACATTCCAGGCACATGTATGTGCTTAAGATCTGGAAAGAACCGAGAACGGATTGTGGCATGGCCATCCCCCATGGGGAGTAGTTTCTCACTTTCCTTTCTCTCTGTCTCTGCTCTCTCTCTGAGCATATGTGCCCCATGGGGGGAGGGGGAGATAAAAAGTTAAAAAAGACATGGAAGGAGCATAAAGGCATATTCCTAAGTGAAAGAAGCGCTCTCTCTCTGAGCATATATGCCCCGTGGGGGGAGGGGGAGATAAAAAGTTAAAAAAAGACATGGAAGAAGCATAAAGGCATATTCCTAAGTGAAAGAAGCCCATCTGAAATGCTCTTCACTGTATGATTCCAATTATATGACATTTTGGAAAAGGCAAAGACAGTAAAAAGATCGTTGGTTCTCAGGGGTTGGAGAGAGGGAGGGATAAATAGGGAGAGCACAGAGGATTTTAGGGCTGTGAAATTATTTGGTACAATACTATAGTGGTGGATACTCCTTCTATTTTTGTCCAACCCCATAGAATGTGTAACGCCAAGAGTGAACCCTGATACGAACTATGGACTCGGTGAGAACGATGTGCCAGTGTAGATTCAGGGATTGTAGCAAATGTTCCCCTCTGCTGGGGGATGAGGATAATGTGGGAGGCTATGCGTGCGTGGGGACTAGGATATGTGGGAACTCTTTGTACTTGTTCAGTTTGCTGTGAACTTAAAATTGCTCTTTCTTTTTTTTTTTTAAAGCCTATTTTAAAAAGGAAAAAAAAAATGGTGATGGCCAGTTGAGATAACCCTTCTCATCAACAAAACAACTTCCCTAGAAATCCCTCCCAGTAGTTTTTCGTTTATTCCTCAAGGGCCAGACTGGGTCATATGACCTCCTGAGTCACAAGGGAGTGACTATTTTTAAATAGTACATTGCTGTCCCCGCTCTCATTGCTAATAATGAAGAAAGGAAAAACAGGCGATGGGGAGGAAGTCAGAAGTGTTTGTTATAGAGCTCCTTCCCTTGACATCTGGAAAAGATCCTCAAACAATCTTTAAAAAGTTCATGGAAAATGTGTATTATTTAAAAACCATGCATGGATTTCCATTTCTTTTGCACTAAAACAGATTCATACTTTAATTCCATTTTTTCACAAACTTCTTGAAGTCTCCTCATATTTGTCCAACGGGCTGCCTGATATCAAACATTGGCCAATCAAGAGGTTATCTCTTCAACTGAAAGCATTGTTTTTTATTAAGGGGGCATATCCTGGGAAGCAAACATATACGCATTGCTGGTCATTTATATCTAGTTTCAGAGATCAGCTGTCCCTCCCCGCCTGGAGTCGGGGACCCTTGAGCCTCTATCTGTGGCTGTGAAACATACTGCTTCTTGGTGAAGGAGGTGAGGTGAAGTGCAGCAGCACTGGGCCCTGACCAGGCAGGAGAGGTCAGCTCACACCAGGCATCTGTGGTGACTATCTGTTACCAGTATGGCCACCCAGATCCTGGAACAACCTTCTCCCACAATATGTGTTCCACTTTCCCAAGGGGGACGACATAACTCATTTCCTCAGCCTTCCCCGGAAGCCGGGCACAGGCCTGAGACAAAGGCACAAACTTACAGATGCTCCTTGAGCAGAGCAATGAGGGAAGGAGGCACCTCGCGGAGTCCACTTTCTGAGAGGGTGGCAGTCTGGACTTGGGGCAGCGCCATGAAGTTTGAGGGGTTGTGAGACTGTTTCTCAGAAGCAGTTACAGAGGGAGTTTTTGCTGAATCTCTCCCAGGTTGGTGTCTAGACAGTTCCCTTGGCTGCAATAACCCCAGCCTGGCCTTTGGCCTTTCCAGAGATCTGATGAGCTAATTTCTTATTAGAAATCCTTGCTGTTTAAACAGTTGTGTGTGGGGTGGGTTCTTTAATTATTATTTTTCATTATTATTTTTAAGAGTAGGGTCTCATTGTATTGCCCAGGTTGGCAATGAACTTGTGATCCTCCTGCTCAGCCTTGTAAATAGTTGAGACCACAGGTGCATACCACTGTGCCAGCTTCTGGTCCTGTTTGTCATTCATAACCTTGTGCAGAATAATCTATGCCCTGTCCTAAGGCACTGTCCAAAATGCAGATCCCTTTGGACAGCTGTCTTCTTCCATGCTCTTGTGTTCACAATGCTCTGTGATTTCTCTCCCCATCCCATGGCCTCCTTCATTCCCACTGATCCCCAAAGAAACACCACTCCATGATAATTAAGTTCTTGCACGTTTGGACTCTCTACCAAATCCTAGACCCTGCCCTGTCCTATTCAGAGGACGTGATCATTCTTCCGTGTCCTACATACCCTGAGGCCAAGCTGGGCAGGCTGCTATCTGCACCTATGTCTCCCCTGCCTCACAGATGGCATCTGTGCCTGCCAGGTGAAGGCATCTGGTCATGCCTTTTTACCTAGCTCATCTGGATGGCCCAGCTCATGGAGAATGACTCTGAACTCCAGCCCTGTTCGCTGTCAAACTGCTTGTTTGTCCCTTACATGGGCTGCTTTGGGGGATTGATCACTTACTTTATTTAATCAGATTCTGTGCATCCAGTATCAGAGCTTGAATCATACATCCTCATACTTGAAATCTTTGAGTGTGGCACTATGTTCTGTGCATAGTAGGTCCACAGGAAATATTCAATAAAACTATATTTTAAAAATATATAGACGAGGGACCAGCAGTTGGCGTAATGGCAATGTTGCTGGACTCCCATGTAATCGACCATGGTTCGAG
>NW_006159479.1:2370863-2375009 GCF_000334495.1 Tupaia belangeri chinensis | reverse complement strand
TATCTATCTATCTATCTATCTATCTATCTATCTATCTATCTATCTATCTATCTATCTATCTATCTATCTATCTATCTATCTATCTATCTATCTATCTATCTATCTATCTATCTATCTATCTATCTATCTATCTATCTATCTATCTATCTATCTATCTATCTATATCTAGATAGATAGATAGATAGATACAATGGGAGAGAGAGAGAGAGAAACAGGAAGACAGCACACCCAGTAGAGTTTCATGTTGTAATCCACCCTCAGCCCCAACCAGCCCAGAAAATGAGCACATACATGGCTGGAGTACTCAGGTTGGTTTCCGGACCCGAACATCGAACCCCGAATCCCTCGATCCCCCATGGGTCAGCCTCACAGTGTCACATTCTCCTGTTGAATCCTATTTGGTTCCTTGATAATACTACTTTTAGTAGACTTGAATTTTTCTGCTTATCACCCTCTCCTTTTTTCACAGTTTCCATATCGTCTTACCTTCCCAAGAAAACACTCCTGAACTACATTTCCCAGGGTCCCTTGCAAATAGGTGTGACCATGTGATTTAAAGTTGAGTAATTCAAAGCACTCATGCAAGCTAGGAATGGAATGTGAGCAATGCAGACAATGGAGGAAGACTGACCCCTGATGAGCATGGTGGCAGAGGCTCCTGGCCTTTCCAGGATGGTTTTAGTGGATGATCTGATGCCAGTCTCAGGCAAGCTGGAAGCCAAGGATGGGTCAGAGCAGTCGTGATGCTTCTGCTGGAAACATTCCAAAGAGCAGCTTGGTATATAATTCCTGGCTGCATTATTCTTGGTCATGTGACATTGAAGCCTTATTATTTTTAGAATTTCTCTGCTGTGAAAATGCAAAATGAAGGACTGAAAATGGCTGGAGGAGAAAGCTCCTTCTGTTTCCTGTAGAAGAGGTTTTCATATCTTTTTCTAGTTCAGAGGACTTTTGGAATCCCCTGGAAGCCAATAGTGGGTCGAATGCTATCTCTCCGGAATGTGGTGGAAGTTTACACTGGACATTGGCTTTGTTGCTGGCTCTAATTAGGTTAGCACTGTAGTGGCCCTGAAGACAGTCGTCTGGGTGGGTCATGTAGAAGAAGGCAAACATTAATACTAGGCATGACTGGGGACCAGCAGTTGGCATAATGGCTATGTTGCTGGACTCCCATGTAGCTGACCATGGTTTGAGTCCCGGACCTGGTGGCTTAAACTCACGCCGGGCATGTGTGCGTGTGTGCCCAAGATCCCGAGAGGAGAATGGAGGAGAAGGGATTGCGGTGTGGTCATCCTCCCTGGGGGTGGGGGGTGATTTCTCACTTTCTGTCTCTCTCTGTCTTTCTGGCAAGCACACATGCCCTACAGCAAAAAGGAAAAATAAAATGTTAGGCATGTCTTCAGCAAGACTTTTGCAAGTAAATAATTTTATTCCATTAATAGAAAAACGTTAATTCATCTTTGTTCCTTCACCACACACTTTTCCTTGTCATTTAAAGCTTCCATCCTAGTCCTCTATTTAGTCCAACTACCCTCTTGGGTTATTTCTGGTTCAGCTGTTTAGAACATGCTGATTTATGGTGCCTTGCGAGAGATAATGTGGTAGGGGAGTGAGCTGCCAAATGCAATGGGAGATGTTTGCAATTTAGCAGACTGGTCTTAACTCTGGTGCCATCTTTATGCTGTGTAGAAATGATACAGTGCAGGAGGGAACTCAGACAGTATAATAAAATGAACAAAACTCTAAACAGGCAGAGTCTTTTGTTGCTTTGAAGACACTATATTGGTTATAAAAGTCAAATACTTGCATTCCCAAATTGATTTTATTTAGCTGAGGAAAAGTTGGACACACTTAGACCTGAGGGAACTTGGTGACAAGCTTTGAGCTGTGCGAATTGCCCTCCCTCATTCAAGAGTGATGCTAACATGCAAGGCTCGAGGACTCACTTGTCTGCATGTTCCGGATGCCTCATCTTATTGCTTTGCTTGTTCTGGCAACTAGATTCAGCTTCATCTTTCTATCTCCTCTACTCCTACCTTCGTACTTCCCTAATGCCAGATGAACATAACTTACCAAACAGAGAATATTAATATTAGCTCTGTTTTGAGAATATAGGACATCCTTTGACCTAGTTGAAACGTTGACATGAACAGACGTTTTATAAACTTATTTTGGCTACATTACTATTTCTTTCTACACATTTGTGATGAGAGTTTTAAAATACTTGTCCATGGGACCAGCAGATGGCATATTGGTTATGCCACTGGACTCCTATGTAGTCAACCCCAGTTTGAATCCCAAACCCAGTGGCTTAAAATTCAGGTTGGACGTGTGTGTGTGTGTGTGTGTGTGTGTGTGTGTGTGTGTGCGTGCCCAAAATCCTGAGAGGAGAATGGAGGAGGAGGGATTGTGGCATGGCCATTCCCCCAGGGGGTGATTTATCGCTTTCTGTCTCTCTGTCTTTTTGGCAATCACATGCACCCTATAGAAAAAGTCTCTCAAAACCAAAAACTAAACAAACAAACAAAAGACACACCTGTCTCAGCCTTCCCCGGAAGCCGGGCACAGGCCTGAGACAAAGGCACAAACTTACAGATGCTCCTTGAGCAGAGCAATGAGGGAAGGAGGCACCTCGCGGAGTCCACTTTCTGAGAGGGTGGCAGTCTGGACTTGGGGCAGCGCCATGAAGGCTTAGGGGTTCTCCCAAGAGATACTGTGCAGATATAAATTGTACTCCCATCCTTAAACCAAAGAGGATGCCAAGTGTTTTAATGGTGATAAAGGTCTGATATTGAGTTCAGAGCTCCAAGAAATGATGGGGCACCAAGCTGCTGATCTGTAGTGTTGGGAGTCACAAGTCTGACCATGGGTTTGGATCCTTAGTTTACCTGAAACACACAGGACTCAAGATCCTCACTAGCTGAGGGCTGGGGGAGAGGATTAGGGCAATATGAGGCCCTACTGAGGGTCCAGTAACTCTCTCTTATGCATGAGATGAAATAAACTTTAAAAAAGAGAAAAAAGAAAGAATGAATGAATGATCACAATCTAGCTATTGGCTAGTTGTGTGATCTTGGGCAATTTCTTTTTTTCTTCGTGTGTAACATAATGATAACAACCTCCTACATTTAAGTTGAAATGAAATTATGTATATAAAGTATTTAACCAAGGTCTGGCATATTGGATTCTCAGTAAATATCAGTTGTTTATTTTATCATTATTAACCTGAGATGTATTTTTCAGTAGATACATTGAAGTGTGGGGTGGCTTCTTTGCTGACCAGGGGTGCAGTGGTAAATGAAGGATAGAAATGATCAACAGTATCCATAGAAAGAAAGTAACAGCTATAAAGCTAGACTAATTTCAACTGATAAAATAAAGCTTTAAGTTTTATATACAATAATGGACAATTTCCAGGAGGGCCAATGTACTCTCTAACATACATCTAGGAAATAAAAATATAACTCAGCCTTACCCTAAATTTCACCTACAGCTAAGATAATCATATCCACTATCAAGTGAACCCATGTTGTGCTGGTCTCCTGATGAAGCAGCATGCTTTGGAGGGTACTTTGGGTGCTCTGCTCTTGTACAAGGACTCTCCAAGGATGGTTAAATTGATGCCTGTGTCACTCTGTGTTCATTTTCCTATAGCAAGAGGAGGGTTTACAATCATCCCGTGACCCTAAGGTCAACAGTCAAAGTAGGTTCGGTCAATATTGATGATGTGGAAGCATTTTCACTCACTGAAGAATGTTTTTATTTTATTTATTTATTTTTTTAAGTAGGATCTGGATCTAGTGTTTCTCCCTTCTTGTTCTCTAAGTTTTCCAACTTCACCAAAACTATGCTTTATTTCTTTTCTCTGGGACCATGAACTTTTACTCATCTCCCTAGACCAAGCACTAACATTTGCATCCTCTGGGAAGCTTTCCTTAGTTCCCCATGAAGAGTTCATTGACCTTCCTCTAAGCAATGTAGAATTATTCTTATTTATTTATTTATTTATTTATTTATTTATTTATTTGGAGAGGTTTTTACTATAGGGCGTGTGCACTCTCCAGAGAGAGAGACAGAAAGCGAGAACACCCTCAGGAGGGATGGCCACGCCACAATCCCTTCTCCATTCTCCTGTCAGGATCTTGG